>NC_072770.1:2367780-2572780 GCF_022539595.1 Amphiprion ocellaris | reverse complement strand
GCAATGATACAGGAATCTTTAACAAATCTGTGGATCCAGACTATAAGCTGTATCACTGCCAAAATCTAATCATTTAGTCTTTGTGTCATTTCTGACCTCCCCTGAAAATTTTCATCCAAATCTGTTAGTCCTAATAATGTTGCTAACAGACAAACAAACAGACAAACCAACGCCGATCATCACATAACTCCATCACATTCCTTGCAGAGTAATAACTTTGAAATTGGATAGCAAAGTGCATGAAGAAAGTGTTGATTTTGGCACAGAAACTGTATTAAGTGTCTCTGTGATGATTTGGACTAAATCTCTCCCTTAATCAAGTACCGGAACTTGAAAGTGATACAAAAATCTTACTTGGTCAGACTTAGTAAGATAGCCAGATCAACTTTTATGGATGAGCAACCAGGGGGGTGAACATTCACACATGCAGCCGACTCATTTAGTTGCTGTCAGATGAATGGAACAGAGTGCATGTCTGAAAGGGGCTTAACAATAATGATCCCACTTCGGACAGGAAGCTCAGTCTCCTGGGTGGGTATTCTGTTGTGGGTGATGCCTTCACCTCCAATGCAGACTTTTTGGCTCTTTTAAACTGGAAGTGTTTCCTACTACATCACAAAATGTACATTTCTTTCGAAATGTAAATGAGAATGCAATTTAGTTGGAAGACAATTTTTGGAGATAGGGGTTGCAATACCACAACAGCTCAACATTCGTACAGCTTCTGGAGTAAAAAGGACCTGTCTGGTAAAGTTGGTTCAGTTTGTCACTACAAACCAAACTATTTAGTAATGTAGAGATATTCTGACATTAAAATAACTGACTTACTTGGCAGCCTGAACTTTGAGGTTTCAGTTTCTTTAAAGGTGCTGTGCAAATATAGCTTTTTTTCATGTAGGCACAGCTTACCTGTGGTCAGGGTGCAGCTGTCACAAAAACTCTGCTAGGTTGATAAAGTTGGGAAAGTTGTCTGTGTCTGCACGTGCAATGGAGTATAATCAAGGCCCCTATATGCACACACACTCTCACAAAACCCCCAAAAAGCCAACCAATTTGTTAGGTCAGAGGCCCTCCTTTGTGGGGCTGCTCAGAAGCTTTTGTGCTGCTGAGAGCCAGGAATGTTGGAGCTGAGGAGGGGCCTCACCACAGGGGGTACACAGGGATTACAAGCAACCAGGGACTCTGCCTTTTTTTTTTGTTGTTTTTTTTGGCCTTTGCTGCTCCTGTGGGTGAGCATGTGTATGTATTTCAGTTTTAAATCGATGAAACTATATTACTTGTTGAGTATTTACTGAAAGTACCAAAAGTTGGGGCTGGGTGCTTTTCCAATTTTACCCTTGTTTAGGGAATGTTTGCTCAGATACGTACTTATTTGTGGTTATTTAGGTTTTTTCGTCCAGCTGGTTGCATTAGGAAAACATGAATGATTTCAGAATACCTTCCATGCCCAGAAAGTAGCAGTAGCTAAATAAGGAGCCTATCTGTAAGCTATTTGCTGTGGCTAATCTGGCTGTTAACCAGGTAAATCTACTGAGCTCTAGTTTCATTTGTACTGGTTAAAGTTCCAATTACATTTGAATTTTGAGGTTAACATTGAATGTTTCCGAGCTCAGCTGCGTGTTTGCGTGTCAGCATTAAGTAATGAAATAGATCAAAGTGTTGCCCAACATTTCAGAACTGTATGAGAAAAGCAACACTTCAGTTGACTTCTATTCACTTTAATCTTGCTTTTCACAGGTGGGTTTCTAGCTCCAGTCAAGTGCCTTCTGTCACAGAATGAACCTTGAGCAAAGGATTAACATCATATTCTTGGCTAACTTGGGAAAAACTCTGGGAGAAACCTTCACCATGGTGAAGGACGCATACTACGGAGAGTGAAAAATGTCCCATGCATGTGTCTATGAGTGGCACAAGAGTTTCAGAATGAGGTGGGATGATGTGGAGAATGACTCAAAACCAGGACGTCCCTCAACAACAAGAACTGAATCCAACATCTAGAAAGTCACTGGTTTGGAGTGATAGCAGACTGACAATAAGTATGATGGCTGAGCAGCTGGGACTGAACAGGGAGTCAGGATCATCTTCTTGGAGAATCCCACCTCCTGAAATTACAAGGTCCCGCAATTCATACTGCATAATAGAACAAGAACCAAGTCATGAGGAAAATTCTCTATTGATCAGAGCAAGGACACGAAAGCAATGCTGACACTCTGAGTGCTCCCAGGAGCACAATGGACTCAATAACTGTAAAACAAAACAAGTTTGGAAACACCAGAGTTCCTCCTAAAGCTGGCCATACAGGCAAATGGAGTAAATAAGCGTGCCCTCAATCAAGGATGAATATGGTATTTAATAGAATCAAAGAGTATCCTTCCATCCATTATTTATACACTGTTGAAACAATATCCAGATGAGGGGCTGGAGTCTATCCCAGCTGACTTAGGGCGAAGGTAGGGTTCACCTGGACAGGTCACCAGTCTATCACAGGGCTACGTAGAGAGACAAACAACCAAGCACATCACATTCACACCTACAGGCAATTTAGCATCACCAATTAACCTCAGCATGTTTTTGCACTGTGGAAGGAAGCCGGAGAACCCAGAGGAAACCCATACAAGCACAGGGAGAACATGCACTCAAATTACATGAAGCAAAAATTTCTTTGGCCTGAAGACACAAAGACTGACTTATTTGGACAGAACTCCAAATACCAACAGGATGGGTGCCATCAGGAGCAATTTTAGACTGGTGTCTTGCACTGGATGATGTCACTTCCAGCATTGTGGGTAGTGGATAACTGCTCTATCACATGAGCCACAGCCACCTTGTAAGTATTACGATGAGGTAGAGGTCTGAATACTTATGATATGTATCATTAAGAAAAAAACATTGACAAGAGAAGGTCTAAATTCTTTCTGAATCCTCTGTCTAGTAGGTAACAGTACCCGTAAAAAGTTTGGTACACCTTCTCATTCAATGTTTTTATTATGTGATAAACAAAAAAGTGTTAAACAAACCAGAATATGTTTTATATTTTAGATTCTTTAAAGTGGCCCCCTTTTGCTTTGACGACAACTTTGCACACTCTTGACATTCTCTCAGTCAGCTTCATGAGGTCGTCTCCTGGATGGGTTTCCAACAGTCTTGAAGGAGTTCCCAGAGATGCTGAGCACTTGCTGGCTTCTTTTCCTTCACTCTGTGGTCCATCTCATCCCAAACTGTCTTGACTGGGTTCAGGTCAGGTGACTGTGGAGGCCAGGTCTTCAGTCATTGTCTGGCCATTGTCCTGCTGAAGAATAAATGATGGTCCAACTAAACCAAACCGGATGTGATGTCATGTCGCTGCAGGATGCTGTGGTAGCCATGCTGGTTCAGAGTTCCTTCAGTTTGGAATAAATCTCCAACAGTGTCACCAGCAAAGCACCCCCACACCATCACACCTCCTCCTCCATGCTCCACGGTGGGAACCATGGATGTGGAGACCATCCATCACCTTTTCTGGTCTCCACGGCAGGTGGAACCAAAATATGGACTCATCAGACAAAGCTCAGATTTCCACTGGTCTAATGTCCATTCCTGGTTTCTGGGTCCAAACTAATCTCTGCTGCTTGTTGCTTTTCCTTAGTAGTGGTTTCTTAGCAGCTGTTTGACCATAAAGGCCTGATTGGTTCAGTCTCCTCTGAACAGGTGATGTAGAGATGTGTCTGCTACTAGAACTCTGGGTGGCATTTATCTGAGCTCTAATCTGAGCTGCTGTTAACTTGTGATTTCTGAGGCTGGAGACTCGGATGAACTTCTCCTCAGCAGCAGAGGAGATTCTTGGTCTTCCTTTCCTGGGGCGGTCCTGATGTGAGTCAGTTTCGTTGTAGCGTTTGATGGTTTTTCCAACTGCACTTGAGGATTCATTTAAAGTTGTTGAAATTATCCAGATCAACTGACCTTCGTGTCTTAAAGTCGTGATGGACTGTCGTTGATTAGTTCTTACCATACTATGGATTACAACAGTAGTCAAACAGGGCTATCCACTGTGTACTAACCCTACCTCTGCACAACACAACTGATGGTCTCAAACACATTATTAAGGCAAGTAATTCCACAAACTGACTCTTGACAAGGCACATGTGTTAATTCAAAACCATTCCAGGAGACTACCTCATGAAACTGACTGAAAGAAGACCAAGAGTGTTCAAAGCTGTCATCAAAGCTAAAGGGGGCTACTTTGAAGAATAACACATATTCTGATTTAACACTTTTTATTGTTTAATACATAATTCCATATGTGTTCTTGCATAATGTTGATGTCTTCAGTTTTAATCTACAATGTAAAAATAATAAAAAATAAATAGAGAATGTGTTTGACCACACAATAAGTACAGATCCAAAGAACAAACAAGTGAAGTCCATATTCCAAATACATTTATAATTTAATTCACTCTTATGTACTGCTAGCTGTATAAAGATATTTAGAAGTAATGGCTATCAGTTGAGATTGATTTTTTTCTTGACTAAGGGGCCATTTAGCTGACCACTTCTTGTGGGTGTCTGAGCCTGTACTCTACACAGAAGACAATTCTCTCACCTCATCTCTCACCCTTGTATATATTGTAAATATTATTACTATTGTTCTATTATTATTTTATTCTTATCACTACGTCTACTGTTACATAAGCTGCTGTAACAATGTAAATTTCCCCTGGAGTGGGGAGAAATAAAGAACTTTATCTTATCTTATCTTATCTTAATTAAAAGTGTCTATTGTCATTGCTACACTAAGGCCATGCATGTGAGAAGTATCTGTGTATATGTGTGTATGTGTGTGTATGTGTGTGTGTGTGAGAGAGAGAGAGAGAGGGAGGGGGGAGTGAGAGAGAGGGGGAGAGAGAGAGAGAGAGGGGGAGAGAGAGGGGGAGAGAGAGGGAGAGGGAGAGAGAGAGAGAGGGAGAGACAGAGAGAGGGAGAGAGAGAGAGAGAGAGAGAGAGAGAGAGAGAGAGGGAGAGAGAGAGAGAGAGAGAGAGAGAGAGAGGGAGGGGGAGAGAGAGGGAGAGGGAGACAGAGAGAGAGAGGGACAGAGAGAGAGAGAGAGAGACAGAGAGAGGGAGAGAGAGAGAGAGAGAGAGAGAGAGAGAGAGAGAGAGAGAGAGGGGGGGGGAGAGAGAGAGGGAGGGGGAGAGAGAGGGAGAGGGAGACAGAGAGAGAGAGGGACAGAGAGAGAGAGAGAGAGAGAGAGCGCATGTCCTGCTGAGACCCAGCTGTGTCTGCAATTAGCAGGAGGCATGGAATGATGATTGTTGGTGCGGCAACACTAATGCCAAGTGACAGGCTTCCTTGTGAAGGGGAAGAAAGGCCTCTGCCATAAAACAACTCTACTTTTCTGTGTACAGTTTCCCAACACACATCTTTACAGTGGTGCACACCCATAGCCCATACATGCACACTCATCCCACACAAGCAAACAAATAAGGATAAGATTCTTAGTGGTAGGGGGTCTTTAAATTTGACTGCAGTACATTATGCACTTCAGATAAAGGGCCTTCCTAATCCTACCTGCTCTGCCTTTCAAAGCCCACCCTGGTCTATTCTAGTTCTGCTTACCAGCTCAGTGGAGAGGGACCATTGATGACGACACTCAATTACCATAGTAACTCACACAGTAGCTCGTCAGCCCCACCCTCCAATGCCAATCTCAGGACCAAAACCATCAGGCTCCCATCCCTTTAGTTCCATGTTCTCTCTGCTACCCAACAGCTTGACCCTCAGAGAACAAATGGAGCTTTATGTTAAAGGCTAATGGAGCTCAGCATCTTGCACTAGATGATGTCATCCCTGAGGCTATGTCGACACTAACGTAGATACTTTTAAAAATCCTTTCCCTCTGCCTTTATCCTAATTAAACTGACATTTTATCCTCCAAAACCAGAGGATTTTCTTGTTGTTGTTGTTGTTGTTTTTTTGAAATATTGGTTCATAGAAGATGCATTTACTGAGCATCCATTGTGAAAGTGTGGGTGCTAATGTGCAGTTGTCAGTCTAAACATCCACAATAGTCAGTTGTCCAACAGTGATCCATATCTGGGCTGCAGAGACATTCCATTCCTTCATGGTAATGTCACCAGGGTGGCACCATTTGTTAAAGACATCACGACTGACACATGTAAATTTGTTGTTGAGCCTTAACACTAACAATAAATATAGATATTACTGCAAATGTACACAATTTCTCCTATTTTGTTACTATTTAATAATACCTCAAATGGACTTGGTCAAACCATGTCTAAAGGCAATAAATATATATATATATATATATATATATATATATATATATATATATCTCCTTGTTTTGCAACACAAAGGCACAATGAAGAAACTGTATTCTACTACACTACCAATTCCACTTTGACACCTCCACACATCTGCCTTGTCACTGTGTAAAGTGGGCCCAAGTGGGGGACTGTGTGTTTTGCACACTTACAAAATCTGTCAGATGCATCTTGTCCTCGATTTTGTCAGTTTTGACATTGTTTGATGATTCAATAAGCAATCATTTTCCCTTTTCTTTGGACAATGTCTGTGAACAGCAGACCTTTAAAGGATGATGTGAAAACACAAGTGTTAACCTAATCTCGTTTGACACAAACATGTTTTCAGATATATCAGCCTCGGTGTGGACAGACAAGAATGGGGCTTTTCACAGAAGCTAAATGAGGCTTAGCATCTTGTGCTGGGTATTGCCATCCTTAGTCACTCTCACTCTCCGTCCCTCTCTTTTCATTCAAGTAGGTATGTATGTTGAAGGAGGAAGGAGCAGACGAGCTCTGAAAGTAGGACTAAAGTAAAGTTTTGGCCTCAATGAGCTCACAGGTCTCAAACTGTTTTGATTGTGCTGCTGACACAAAAGGCACACTGCATCTGACCATTGACCACAGTCTGAGCACAGCTGGGAGAGCAACAAAATGGGCTCAGTGGGCATTTCAACCAAGCAGCTGGTTAAGGAAGGAGTGCTGAGGAACAGGATGGCAGCCAACCTTAGGCGTAGCATCACAGGAGAAAGGTAAATGTTTATCTCAGGTCTGGGTTTCTTTTTATGTCGGCAATCTGGGTCTGTTACAAAACACCCATCTCCTTCTATCCGCAAGTGTCTGTTTAATGGACAAGAGAGACTAAATAAGGAGCAACTTCATAAAAACACGGTGGCTTGGAGAAGGGGTGCGTGTATTTAGGGGTGGCGGGTGGAACAGGTTGAGGGGGCATGTTGTGAGGAACTAAACAGTTGGAATTACGCTCAGCAACCAGTCATTGAGTAAACATACAATGAGCGACAGAAAAGCTCTGTGGTGGACAATAAAAAAGAAAAAAAATCCACTAGCTTCAGGCCCTGAGAAAAGTGAGCCATTCTACTTACAAAGAGCCGCTTAGAGGTGGATAGAGCGAAGAAAAAAGAGGGCTAAAACACTTGTGGGCTCAGGGAACTCTATAGGGGGAGTGAAAATGGAATAAGCCAGCAAGCACTTGAGGGTCCCGCCGAGCACCTGAATGGGATAGAGGGGTGGAGCGCCAGAGGGGGGTCTGTGGAAGGTGAATGGCCTTCTTTTTGGGTCCAATTTGTCTCTTTTCACCCCGCTCGCCCTGCTCCGGCGCTGACAGATGTACAAAGAGGGAGCGGCGCTGGGCCACTCATCCACATACACCCATGAGCAGCTGTCACTTTTGTCAGACAAGTTAATCAAACAAATGCCACCGTACCTCCCTTTTTAACAAGGCAGAGGGAAACAGGGATGGAAGGGGGCAGTAAATGGGTGATAGAGACCTGAGAGATGACATGTGTGTCCACGATCAATTCACCCTGCCAGCCCTCATCAATATACCAGCAGGACTTGACAAAGGAGAAGTCTCCATTAAACTTGTGTTTCCCTCCTCTTAGGATGATCATGGCTTTAGTGTCCTTAGCTGTTTCCTCTCAGCAACATGGAGCTGGGAATGCTCACAGAGGATTTAGACCCAAAAGAAACGAAGCAGGGAAACAAAATGCTCTCGCAGTAATTATTAAGGACTCTAAGCTGCTTACAGACTTCATTAAATGGAAGTGAAACCTTTTCAGAGCATGTTTTGAAAAGTCACACACAGTCAATCTAACCTGTTCTGCTGAGCTGGCCTTTTTTTCTTATTACTATAGTGACCCACAACTATAATCAATTTTTTCCTCCCTTTTGGTTGTGTAATCCTTTTACAGTTATTTCCTTTCAAACTAAAAGAGATTACTAGCTGGTATGAAAAACAACAAGAGGACATCAATGCAGTATTGCAGTCATATTGTTGTGGAGGAAGGGTTAGGAACATCTGGTCTTTGTCTTTCAGAAGCAGCAAAGTGTTTTGAAAAGAACCCTATCCAGAAGCAAACACTGCATAGATAAGATTCAACTACAATATTGGCTGAAATTATAGGCTACCCATATGAAAAAGAAACAGAACCTAGATAGAGCAAATTTATTAGACCTCCACCTGGTATAAGGTGTTTGTCCCTAAATCAAAAATATTGCTGATAACCAAAATATTTTTTATGTTTCTGTAATGGTTAAGTCTTCCCATATGTGCAAGCTCTTTAATCAAAGTTATATCTTTAATGCTAAAATATAATTATTGTTGTAATCCATGAATTTTCTATTTTACTTTTACAAAAAAGCAGAAACAAACAGTGAAGAACATTACTATTTTTTGATTGAGATGCCAAATTGCAGTTATTTACTTGAATTCCTGAACAGAAAAATGTGTTTTAGTGGTTGAATGTTATTCTTGATTAATTTCTGATTTCTCAGAGAATTCCAGTGTGCTGGTTCAAATTTGGGTAGAAAAATGTGGGAACTCACTGAGAAAGACAGAGTCCAAATAAAAGCACTTTGTGATGCTGGATGGTCTTTGAGACAAGTAGCGCAAGACATGAAGTGTTCTGAAAATGTGGTCATGTATGCCTTGGTACTTCCAAAATGCACCAAGGAAGAGGCCAAAAATGAAAGTTAACTGAAGCAAATGTCAGGCACCTTAAGATTTGAACTGCAAGAGACAGAAGGAAGATCACTGCTGATTTTCAGTCAGAAATTAATGCTTCTAGATCAGAATCTGAGGATGTCTCCAGAATGACCATAAGTAAAAGATTGAAGGAACAAGGCTTAAAGGGAAGAATAGCTGCTAAGAAGTCATTATTGAGGCCTGCAAACATCCAAAAATTGCCAGGGAGCACAAACGCTGGACTGTAGATGACTGGAAGAAGGTACTCTGGACAGACAAGTCCAAGTTTGAACTCTTCAGCCAGCATCGTCGTGTTTATGTCTGCAGAAAAGCTGAAGAACATTTTGATGCTACTGTAGATGCAATGCAGTGAAACACGGTGGAGACCCACATCATCTGTAATAAGAGGAAACCCTGGCAGAGTCCAACACCCACTGGAAATGTGCTTGACTTTGTGCTGAGCATACGAACAAAGCTCTCACTTTTGTTGTACAAGGACTGTAGGAATCCAAGTACCCCATACTCCATGGGGCCCTCAGGGGACACGGTTGTGTGCCTATTTCAAGTACTAAAACACATGTGACTTGCTAGTCGAACTCCCATGACTCTCTCAGCAACTCAGTCCAGAAGGTTGTTGTGCCTGTTGTGGCAGCAACCTCAGAACCTGTTGATGAACACCAGCAGTGAGGAAAGCCATCAGGCTAAAGAAGGAGGTCTTTTGGGCGTAGCTGACCTGGGAACTCTGGAAACAGCAGACAGGTATCAGGGGTCAGAAATGCTGCAGCTGCAACACCCATGGAAGCAAAATCTTGAGTGTGGGAGGAGTTTGGGGAGGACATGGAGACTGGTTTTCGGTTGGCCTCAGGGAAGTTCTGGAAAACCACCTCAAGAAGGACAGACAGGATTGCCCTAGGCCATCTTTGGCCTTGGGGGAGACCTTATGACCCAGATGGGGGATATTGTCAAATGGTGGAAGTAATACTTTGAGGTCCTCCTAAACCTGGTCAACCGTGGAGGAGGCACAGTCTGAAGACTTGGGGGAAGTCTTGCCCATATCTGCAGCATAGATCACCAAGGTAGTCATGAAGCTCCTCAGTGGCAAGGCGCCAAGTGTGGATGAGATCTGGTCTGAGCTTTTGAAGGTTCTGGACACTGTTGGGCTGTTTTGGCGGACCCTCCTCTTCAGCCCTCCATGGATGTTTTATTTGATATTACACATATGTACTAAGGCTATCATATGTGTTGGATGTCAAATGGAATATCTATTATGTCTATTACATATATAGTGTCATATTACATACATTTACTATTTTTATTTTGTATTCTGATTATCTTCTATAATACTAATACATATTATAATACAAGATTCAGATAAAAGATATAAACATTTAGTGAAACGCATGTATAGCTTTTCCATACATTTAAAAATACCCCCAAAACAACTGTTTTTATTAAATGTTTCCCAAATGAAATAAGGCAAAATTGATTTTACCAACTTTGTATTTTCAGAATTTCACCTATTATGTTTATCTCTATTTAAAGCTTTCTTTATGATGTGTCATTTTACAAAATAAATCAAAGTACTTACTTTTTCTACCACGGTACTTTAAACAAGAGTACTGTCTTCTTTATTATTCAGTCCTCAAACAAACAAGTTATTTGTGCAATACGTCGGACAGACAGAGCGAATTAAGTTTGCATGTTGCCTGAGCTCAGTGTTGATTAATTTGTTCACTTGGCATGACTGTGGGGCCAGCAAAGTGGTGAAGTGTTTCCGGACAGCCAAGTGGTATGACGACAGCTCCATCACTCGCTACTTTGCTGGCATTCTCTGTCACCAGTGCGGCCCCCTCCTCCCTCCCCAACACACGATCTATCATCCACAAATCCACCCACTGTGACAAAGTACAGCGGTGGCGACAACAACAATCTTAAATCCCCCAATCTGCAACTCAGGCTGACCCCTGCCCTTCCTCCGCTCCACCACAGTCGTCTGGCATTGGGTAAGCAGACTGAGACAGGAGGAGCCACAGTGTTTGAAAAGCGCTTTAACTTCCGTCACACAGAAGTGCAATTTTACCACACTTGTGGATCTGATAACTACCCAAGGTCAACGGAAATACTTCAAATCAATCAATGAGCCTCGCTCCTAATCCCCTCTGGGCAAAGGCAGATTAAGTGTATAATTGACCTGTGTAATCCCAATATCTGCAGTTCCGAGGAGGGGGGGGGAGGCATCATCTCTGTCTTCCTTTTCTTCCTACTCTCCTTTCCCAGCTTCCCAGTTGACATATTTATAGCCTGGGTTTGCTATTGAGGGAGTGGCAGGGAGCTGCTGTGTATCAGTGCAAGGCTGGATTTGGCTCAGACTAAAGACATGGCTTTATTTAATCAATGATCCCCAGGCTGCGCAGTGCTAAGTCCCCCCACAGTATCATTTAAGCACATCTGTTTTAATCTGGGCTGCTTCAGCCACTCTTTCAAGAACCAGGCTGGCAGGGGGGGGGGGCACACCAAATGAATATCGTAAAGAAGCACAGACCTCATACGACCTATCTAAATGTCCGACTACTGAAAGTACAGTGCTCTGAACTTAGTAAAATACTTGAAAATCGAAAGACAAAGCTATTGGAAATCTGTATAGCTACAGAATGAGGACATGCTGCAAACAAAGAATAACATAGAAAAGCCATAGGATGTACTAGGAGTTTCAGACATTCTGTCTATCCATTTACCCTGAATTATCCAAGTCTATACTGTGGTGGAATCAGTCTCAGCATGGTAGACCTTATCCCTGACCGCATTCTTCTGCACTTCATTAGGGATCCTGAGGAATTCTCGGGTAAGATGGGATACGTAATACCCCTAGTTCTGCTCTGTGTTCACCCAGTTAGAAGCGACCAGAATACCTCTAGGGAGGTAGTAAGTGGGTGGTCTGACAAGGTGCCCAAACCACCTCAGTCTGACTTAATTTTAAAGAAGGACCAGAGATTTACTTCAAGTTCTGTACGGGCAGATGCTGTGGCTTCCCAAGGGTGAACCCAGATGCCTTGCAATACAGAAAGACTTGCATACAGAAATTCAATGAGCAAATAGAGCTTTCTCTTCACCATGAAGAGGAAAATGTTGCACAAGCATTACTTCTAATTTAGCACCATCCTATTTGTTTATTTTGTCTTCCATTTTACTCTAACTCATAAAAAACGACAAAAGTAAAATACTGGAACTCCTTCACATGTTATACTAACTTATATACAAACCTTTTGCTAAACCCAAGGGCATAAACCACTTTGTGTGTGTGTGTGTGTGTGTGTGTGTGTGCGTGTGTGTGTGTGTGTGTGTGTGTGTGTGTGTGTGTCACAAAGGCAACAGACTTATAGCAAATTTACTTGAAGCCAGTTTGTCAGTGCTCTTGTTATGTGTGTTCAATTAAATTCACTAAAATGACTGATAAAGCAGGGAGTTATGAATAGCACAAATACTGTTTGTGCATTTTGCTTCTGTCCACACCACAATGCAAAAGTAAAATTGTGAAACGTACACACTCTGGATAATGTTTTCCAAGGTAAGTAAGTTTTTAGCAAAGGTGAATAATGTTTCAGTTTAAGAGCAAAACACTGACAGATGTGCAGTATGTCCCTAATATGGATATGACTTGCAGCAGCCACAGGTCAGAGAATAAAGCAACTTTACTACAGCCATCTCTCTGCAGGGGATTTCCAAGCAAGTTTAATCATGTTGCCACAGACACCTGCCGTCAGAACAATTTTCACAGTAGCAAAATATAGAATATGAAATGAAACTCATGATTGGATTGCTGGTCAGGATTGTGGTCAATAAAATGGCATGAAATAAATCTTATTTAAACACCTAAAAGCAACACATTCTACACTTTTAAAAAAATCCACTGGATAGAATTATTTTTCCTCCATGTGATTGGTCAGAGAAGTGGGGGAAACATCAGTTAAAATGTCCTCCACCAACACTCTCCCTACTCACAAATCTATGTCAGAACATGGGTATTAGCAGTTATTAATGCTCTCAGATTATTATTCTTTCTCGAGTCGCTCTTGTCTGTTAAACATTGTCATGATTAGACCACATATGGCTCTGTCTGCTGTCACACTTGATGGCAAATTGTGAGTGTTGACATATTTAAAAATTGAGAGGCCATTGTAAAATAATCTGTTTATCATGCCTAATACTGATACTGGGATAAATGCATGTCAGAACCCCAATTAAAGTGACATATAACCTTAGGCTTGATGTCCCTGGAAGAAATCTTAGCCAAACCTTTGTAGGAAACTTGAATTACTTTGAGCTACATGCAAAATGTCTCCATTAAGCCAGTACTTCATCTCCAACCCTTTTGATTTATTAAAAGAGGGGATAATATGCTTTCTATTCTATTCAGTTTGATTCATTTAAAAATTGTATTATGTTTCGGTTCTATTGAAGTGACTGTAACCAGACCCATAAATGTTGCTATCCATCTTCAGATTTGGTGGGAATGTGTGAAATTAAACACACTGAAAAGACTTGATGTATTGATGTGATTTGAACTGTAATCTCTTTATGACAGCTTTGTGGTGCTTGATGGGAGTTCTTTTCATTCTACACTATGGCCAACTGAAGGACTTTAATCTTGTTAAAAGACATAAAAAAAAGTGTCCTCCCAGGTCAACAAAACATCATAAAATGTCTTTCTAATCATGATAAAGAAAAATGGATTATATGTAGATGAGTGAAAATAATAACCATTTTTGCCTTGTTTTCCTACTTCTTTACACCTGTCTGTGTTTTTTCCTTTCTTTTTTAAAAAAAAGAATAAAATGAAATTCTTAAGCTAATTTGTTTTGCTTAAAGGTGGAACTTGTAATCTCACACCAATGCAATCTTTTTTGTAAAAAAGCACCTTAAGAACCTGACAGTGACATTGTGAACCTCACTTCAAAACTGCAGACTTTGCAAAAGCACGACTAACTACGTGCAGTTTTAGGAAAGGATCAACAAGACAAAATGTAGTAGGAGCTGCCCTGTTGTGAGTCTGTATGGGAGAACACTTGTAATCCTCTTTGCGGGGGGCAAAACAGATAGATAAAGTACACCAAGAAGGGAGGGGAGGGGTCACCAAACAAAGCAAAGCTAGGGGGAATCCGTCCTGACCTTGTTTTACGAAGGCAACACAACACCCCTCAAACATGCTGCTTTGCTGGGTTGAACCACTCATTTGCAGGGGCTGAGCCTAGTAGAATTTCAATGCAACTTTTGACAAGTCTAAATGGTAACTGGACATACTTTGAGGTGTGTGAAGCAGTTCACGGAGGGCTTTTTTCCACATTTCAGTTCTAATATTGGTCCAAAAACATCACAGAAATCAAAAGACATAGTTTGCTATGAAAGCACAAAATACCTTTCCAGTCACTTTGCTCATCAATTTTACATCTATTACAGAATGAAATGTGTGTAAAAAAATAAATAAAACTTTACTGTGAATCAAACAAAGGGTCACCAATCACAAATGTCCTCCAGGTTTTGACAAAATGTTAACAGGAGTTGACGTTTATTTTGTTACTTCCAGTTGTTCAAAGAAGTCCTTCCACTGAGTTTATTAAATATCTGATGCATCAGGATCCATCTGAGTTTATTACTGTATCATTATGCATTATACATCACGCTCCAGAGGCAGATATCACGCTCTGCCTCTGTCAGTGTCATGGGTATGTCTGAATGAAGCCATGAGAAACATTAGGGTCTCTTTCAACAGTCTTGAAGATATTTTTAATACACAAGTTAAAAGGAAAGCAGAGTCTATTCTTGTGGATGCTGCTCATCCTTTTAATCAGGAGTAGAAGTTGCTCCCCTCTGGCCTCCAGTTCCCCAGGCCACAAAAAACAGGTACAAGTTCTCCTTCGTGCATACCTCCATCCAAGCTACAAACGCTGGGAAGAAGAGGAGGTATTGCACTGTGTTTTTTGCTGCTGTACTTTATGGTGTACTGTGCAGCACTTTATCCTGTTTCTGCTTTACTTTATTCTGTCTTGTTGCTGCTGACTAAATGACTGTTTTGCATCGAACTACACCTGAATAAATGACCAAGATTGCTGCTAATGTCCTTGTCTATCTTGTGTTTTGTGTGATATTGTATTGGATATATTGTTTTTTTTTCATTTTTAAAACATTTCATTTAATTGTTTTTTAAATTGTTTTATTGTTTTTATTGTTTATTTTTATTGTCAACGCTTGTGTAACTGCTGCATAACAAATTGCCCCTCAAGGGACAAATCATAAAGGTGAAGAAGTTTTTTAACTAAACCGGTTTCTTAGACTATATTCACAGAACAACCATGACTTAAAGAAAAGCTATTAGGATGGCATTAAAATACATTTCTGAAAAAAAAAACATAGATTAAAATGTCCCAGCCCCCACCACCACCAAGCAGTATGAAAATTCAGTCATTTGCCAGCAAAGCATTAAGTCAGACAAGCTCCAGTTTTAAGCATCTTCCTGTGTCCAAACACAGTTATCTGATGTATCATTAACAGAAGTGACAAAAAAGTACTGGCAGGCCTCCCTGCATGTATGGTAAACCTCTGCAGATGATCCAGAATGCAGCAGCAAGTCAGCATGTCACCCCACTGTTCAGATAGAATCACTGGACCTCAGTTGCTGAACGCATAAAATTACAAAATTAAGTAATAAGTAATATGTACACTACCGTTCAAAGGTTTGGGGTCACTCGGACAATTTCATGTTTTCCATGAAAATTCACACTTTTATCCATGTGCTAACATAACTGCACAAGGGTTTTCTAATCATTCATTTAATGCTATCTTCATTGAAAAAAAATGCTTTTCTTTCAAAAATAAGGACATTTCTAAGCGACCCCAAACTTTTGAGCAGTAGTGTATATTCTTCAATAGTCCATCCTGTGTGCCGCCATCCTTACTCAGATAAAAAGGGGAGAAAGTAGGAGAGAGAGAAAGAGAGAGAGAGAAACAGATAAAAGGGGGAAGTGACAAGAAAAGCACAACAGAGCTGCAGAGAGAAAGCACAGACACCTTCATTGGCCTCAGTGGTGCTGCAGGGAGAACTGATGTGGAATGACAACAAAGAGAAGCCAGGCTGAGACAAATCCCAGCAGAAACGCTCTTGTGGAGGAAAAGAGGATACATGGCAAAGCAACGGGTCAAACTCCAACAACAAACAGCAAACATCCAGCACAAGACACCTCTCTGTCACCCTCTGTCAGGACAAACAGAGAGGGAGACGATAGGAGGCAGAATACACCTCAAGGCATCGATTCCACACAACGCCATGGACAGATAGATGCAACTGTATACACGCCTACACTTGAGTCTGCAGCCATGAGCACAAACACAGTCAGGATGAGGAGGTGAAAGTCACATCAGGTGCAGGAGACTGCACAACCTGGATGACTTGATTAAGAGTTCTCCACCTCATTTTATTTGTCAGTCAGTGTTTTAGCTCACCTGCCTTTATTAAAAGCAATAATAATGTATCATGTCAAAATGAGGGCTGCACAGTGGCTTGGTGGTTAGCACTTTCACCTTGCAGCTAGAAGACCCCTGGTTTGCATCACCGTCTTCCTGGGATCTTTCTGCATGGAGTTTGCATGTTCTCCTGTTCATGTGTGGGTTTTCTCCAGGTTCTCCAGCTTCCTCCCACAGTCCAGAAACATGCTGAGGTTAACTAGTAACTTGAAATTGTCTGTAGGTGTGAATGTGAGTGTGATTGTTTGTCTCTATGTGTAGCCCTGTGATAGACTGTTACCTGTCCAGGTGAACCTGTGATAGACTGTTACCTGTCCAGGTGAACCTGTGATAGACTGTTACCTGTCCAGGTGAACCTGTGATAGACTGTTACCTGTCCAGGTGAACCTGTGATAGACTGTTACCTGTCCAGGTGTCTCCTGCCTTCACCCTCAGTCAGCTGGGATAGACTCCAGCCATCCCAAGACCTGTGGTTTATTTCAGTTTGACTCTTATTTTATAGTTTTGGTTTCCATTGTTGTTGATTATGTTTGTTGCTGAGATCTGTGACACTACTACAACAATGGCTGACAATGTGGTCAGGCATGCTGTCAACAAGCCAACAGCTTATTTAGATTGTTCACTTCAATTGGATTTTATTTATATCGCTCTAATTCACAACATTTACCATCTCATACCATTTAACATTGGAAGGTGAAGACCTTACAAATGCCAAACAGAGAACCCAACAATCCAAAGCTCCCTGTGAGTTGGTGACAGTGGGAACAAACCAACAAAAAAAAACTTAACCGGGAGGAACCAGGCTCAGGGAAGGTGGCTGTCTGAGTCAACTGGTTGGAGTGAGAGTGGGGATGAGGAGGGTGGAGAATGGCAGGATGAGGGTGGGCTGGACGATAGCATGATAACAAATAAGATTACAGTGGATGTAGGAAGTTGACACACTCTACATAAACCAAATGCATTTAAACTCAAGTTTTAAAATTTAATGACACTTAATCCTAGCAAACAGTTTCTGTCTTCAGTCAGTCAGAACAGACAAAATATATGTCAGAATATTAGTGGATTAAATTATTATTAGATATTTATCATTTATTTCAGGTTCAGTTTGTTCCATCACATTCCCAGTGGGTTCACGGTTAGTATCTGTCATACATGCATAAAGTAGATGTTCTAATTAACTTGCCAAAACTATTGCTTGGTGACATAAAACCTGTGTAAGTCTTAACAAAATTAGCTTGGATAACTTGAACTCAGGATATGTACATTTATGACTGACCTCAGGATTTGTCTGTAACTCGTCTGATCAGCTCTCTGCTTGTGTTTGTTGACCGGTTGGAGCAGTTAACAAGAACTCTCTTTCAGTGTATATTTGTCGGATAAAGTTAGAACAAAAAAACAAATGAACTAAATCACAGCACAGAACAACTGGGAAGTGCTTTGGATTAGCTGAAAGTAGACTGCCTTCTGTCTGATCCCTGGATAAAGCAAATTCCAAAAGTCTAACGAGAAGAGAACAGGACCTACAGGAGATGGCTGTCAAGTTTGTGAAGGACTTAATTTTGGCTAAGATTCTGAGTGAAAGAAAACATGTTTGTGTTCACTTGGAGATGAAAGATTACACTAAATTACAGGCAGGATCCTTACTGCAGAGTAGTGCATCCCCCAGGACATGATGTAGTTGAGTGGGATTGAAAGACAGATCCTGATACATCCTATCTCATGACCAGTTTATTTACTATTTTATTTACTGCTACTTACACAGAGAGAATGAAGAAATAAATTCTAAGAAATCTTGTTGTGTTCTGAAAGGTGTAGCTTCGCAAATAACATAGACAGTTTATATTCATTACATCCATGAGAATTTCAAGTGCGATCCACACCAGCAGTGTGTGTCACACAGCAGTCTGTTTTTGCAGTCAGTTATCTGACTTGCATGCACAGGATGTTTTTTATTTTTCATGGCTGAATGACTGCTTTCATATGTTGCTTTGCTTTATGTGTAATTGTTGTGCATGGGTTTGGTTTTAGACCTTCTGACAGCAGTCTCCGTCTCCTCCTTTATGCAATTATTTAAATAATCTATGTCTTTTCATCTTTTCTGTTTATACAATATATAATATAAAATAATATTTGGTAGTTGAAGAAAAGTTCTCAGTCAAAAGAGTGGCAGCGTCATTTTAACAATAATCCACACTCTCCTAACCTCAGAGTTTTCTCTCTACTTTTAAAGCAGCTAATGAGACGACCTGGCCTATACCCAGAAAATAAATGTGGACAGAATATGTGGTGGATGGCTGTCTGTAAACATGAAAGTAACCCATTCAACAAAGTAATCTTTTGTGCTGCACTTTTGGTAGATTTACTGTTGTTTGCTGACTCAGAAAAGAACTCAAAAAATCTGTCTTCAAGATCAGCAAATATTGCAAACAAACACCAAGAGACAATGGACTGCATGGTGAGAAAGGAGGACCGCAGCGTAGAAATATACCAAAAATCAATAAATCAAAATAGGTAGAGATGAGTCTGCACAGAGCCTCAGCTCAAACTCTAACTCATTAGTAGGGATTTTTTTCAGCACATTTTGGGGAGAGATCCTCTGGTTTGACCTAAGAGGAATCAGGCTCAGCGGCCAGGCTTAGAGATTTACTGATTGTTTTGGTGTTATTTGACCTCCTCCCACATAATGGCAGCAAACCGCAAGTTGATTACGGCTTTAGCTTATCACAGTTTGCTAGCTATGGAGAAGAACTCTGATGTGTTCGTATAATCAGCTCCACAAAGTGACTTGCAAAGATTCAACAACATAAATGTCCCCTCATGTTGGCAGAATGACAGACAAGACATACAGGAGTAACGCAATAATAAAGATTCAGTCAACATGCACTAAAACATATCCAAACAATTTCATTTTGGTTGGTATGATCATGATGTTATTATACTGTTTTTTTGAAAATCAGTTATTAGGAAAGGAAAAATCTAAAAAGAATTTTGAATTCAAGCCTGAAAATGGCAAAACTGTGGTTGTTTTGCCTTCCACAGAGATTGAAGGTCACATTTGTATCACTTATCACATGAATATATTCTTGTGACTGACAGGTCAGTGCTCCATTTACAGGAGGAGGATGTGCTGTGGCTTACTTACATCAAATAGTCTTTCTATGTACACCTCCTCATTGACCTTCTCCCGCAGCATGTCCTGGGAATGACGAACAAATGTCACATAACCATCAGCGACGTCCATCCCCGGCTTCTACAAAAGATCAGGAAAGGGGCGAGAGTGAGAGGGGAGAGCGAGAGAGATAAAAATACACTCATTTGGAATGTAATAAGTACAACAAACAAACAGCAATGACAAGCCTATGGCAGTTGAATCATTGCATTGGTTCTGCATCATGTTTGGCACAGTGGGAAAAGTTAGCTAGTAGGCTGTATTATATTCTGACCCATAGTTGTACAGTCAGTAATTATTTTAAGAACCTAGAAATTTCACAAAATATACACTACCGCTCAAAAGTTTGGGGTCACTTAGAAATGTCCTTATTTTTGAAAGAAAAGCAGTTTTTTTTCAGTGAAGACAACAATAAATGAATGATAAATCCAGTGTAGACATTGTTAATGTGGTAAATGACTATTGTAGCTGGAAACAGCTGATTTTTAATGGAATATCTTCATAGAGGTACAGAGGAACATTTCCAGCAACCATCACTCCTGTGTTCTAATGCTACATTGTGTTAGCTAATGGTGTTGAAAGGCTCATTGATAATTAGAAAACCCTTGTGCAGTTATGTTAGCACATGGATAAAAGTGGGAGTTTTCATGGAGAACATGAAACTGTCTGAGTGACCCCAAACTTTTGAACGGTAGTGTATATTTTGAACTTATCTTTTTGGCATATTTAGTGGAATACATATAGCAATACAATGTGTAGCACACAAAGAAAAAATGCTGTTCCACACGGTCAATAATTCAGAGGGGTTATTGAACTGGGGAGCATGAATGTGCCCCGCAGAGTCCATGGTAATGTGCCCATTGGATAAGGAGGTCTATTGTATGCAAGAAGTCAATCAAAATGCTTAAAACAACCAAAATAGCAAAATATGAAAACATACTAATGAGCTTTGTTGAGTTTAGCTTAATTGTGAGCAGCCACTGAAGACCTCAGTGTTTGATCTGTTTTAATTTCCTAACCAACCAAGCCATGAATCTAACTGACAATGACTCACAGCATGCAAGTAAATCCAAAGACTTGTCCTCATGGAAGGATGATGAATACACTGCTGTGAAAAAGTCACGGTGCAGAGAAAATAATTCTTACTGATGTTTATGATCCTGTGACTGTCCCAGTGGCACAACCATGCATTGTTTTGTGAAATACCTCAACAACTACGGAATGGACTGCCATGAACTTTTGCACAAATTTCCATGGTGTGCACAGAATGGATGGTTATAAATGTGGAGATTTCATGACTTGTGATCTCATCCAGAGTTTTTACTAATGCAGTTAAATATGTACATACACTACCGTTCAAAAGTTTAGGGTCATCCAGACAATTCCATGTTTTCCATGAAAACTCCCACTTTTATCCATGTGCTAACATAACTGCACAAGGGTTTTCTAATCATCAATGAGCCTTTCAACACCATTAGCTAACACAATGTAGCATTAGAACACAGGAGTGATGGTTGCTGGAAATGTTCCTCTGTACCTCTATGGAGATATTCCATTAAAAATCAGCTGTTTCCAGCTACAATAGTCATTTACCACATTAACGATGTCTACACTGGATTCATCATTCATTTAATGGTATCTTCATTGAAAATTATTTTCTTTCACAAAATAAGGATCTTTCTAAGTGACCACAAACTTTTGAATGGTAGTGTATATACTTGATAGGATCGGAAGATTTTGTACAGACATTCATTGTTCTCAGCAAGTGAAATGGATATGAAATTGAACAATATTTACTTTGATATCTGACTTTCTCTAGTGTCATCATCGAATCAAACTTTTAATTTGCCCTTCAGTCATATACCTACTAAACTAATGACAGCTCATCAGCCTACACTGCACTGTGTTTAGTCATTATTTTAAAAATATTGATATATTTATGAGCTAAAGTAAAATGATGACACTTAACATTTCACCTTCTTTGCAACAGCATGCTGCCGATGTCATCGTGAACACGTTTCAGATTCCTACTAGTATTTAACGCAGACA
This sequence comes from Amphiprion ocellaris, assembly GCF_022539595.1. NCBI lineage: Eukaryota > Metazoa > Chordata > Actinopteri > Pomacentridae > Amphiprion > Amphiprion ocellaris. Next base: position 2,551,046 of record NC_072770.1, on the reverse strand, counting down.
CAGCTGTGCCAAAATACTGCCTCAGCTGCCAGCATGGCTGTGGATATGCTGGTATAAGGTCATTTAGATGACAAATGTATTTCACAGATTAGAAATGGAAGACAGTTATATTACATTTGAACTGATATAGTTCTGAAAAATGTTCCGTTCCGATTTGCGGAGAACATTCATACGTTTACAAGGATGCAGATTGGGTCTACAGGCCAGTCATGTTCTTCACTCAGCTCTTGTCACAGAGTTAAGCTTGGCAGGAAACCAGCACTTGCAGTCTGGGCATGTGCAAAGTGAACAGGGGCACTCAGTTGGGTTTTATGGAGAGAACAGCTTGTTAGGAGGCCTGCCATTTTGACATCTAAAATATTCACTGAGGACAATGCAATTGTAAATAGCACCTTAGCTGTGTTTCTTACATCAACATATCGTCCCATTTTCTAGATAAATTAACACACTATTTTAACCTTTCGCTCTCAGTTTCTCCCAAAAGATTCCAAAAATCAAAAGTACTCATTGCTAGGTACTACTAAACTTGGTTTACACATCTGCAGTGATGCTTACAATGTGTAAATGAGTGTCTTTTTTGCCAACAAACCTTTAATTTTGTACATTAAAGAAACAATTAGCATGCTGGGCCAGAAACAATGACCCTTGCCAGTTTACACAGTGCCTCTTCACATTCTCTGACAAGGCATTAATTTGAAATTTGAAATTTGCTTTGGCCGAAGTTTTGGCAGTTAATTCAGATCTGATGCACACTCAGACACACGTACACACCACAACCACGGCCAACCTGACAGCAGAATGGGCATGTGTTACACAACATGAACTCGCAATGTATGCTGCACAGAGAGCGAGGCACGAGGCATGGCTGGCTGTCAGTATCTGGGCACATGCATATGAATGGACATTTGGAGAAGGAAACACAGGGACATTTGATGTGGAAGTACAGCAAACAGTACCATCTGGATTATGACTGCCATGTGAAAGCATGGTCAAATATTTGTACATGCACAAGAAACACACACAAACACACATGGACAGTGTGGAAGGAAATATTTCTATCATTTCAATTCTTCAAGCCACTTTAACTTTTTGTTTGAACATTTAAGCTAAATGTATACTTCAGGCAATATTTAATATGTAACAGACTAATAACAAGCTCCAAATGGTGTTTACATAAATAATTAAGCTGTTCTGTCACTGACTGAATTTCCATTATATTTAGTTTTCACAGTAAAACGCAATAAACCATCAATCTCATCAGTTTACAGTATTACATTGTATCACCTCTCAGTAATTGCATTAAGTTGAAAGAATTAAAGTACATTAAAATTAGCATTGCATTTACTTGTAAGAAAGATATACACATATTAAAAAAATAAATCATAAGAAAGGGGCAAACTCAATGCAACAAAAGTGAATACACCTTTAAGCACTGACAAAGTTTAAATTAAAAAACAAAAACAAACCTGCACTCACTGAAAATAAAGTACACCTGTGATTTCCAGTCAGCATTATTGCATAAACATGGTTATAAAATGACTTGTGAAGATAGAAACTTTCTCAGTTTTGGACTTATTAGCTGTGTCTAATCTAGATAAAAAGGTGAGAGGTGTGGCCTTTTACACCATGAACCCCAATACCTACCATCAAGCATGGTGGTGGTAGTATTATGCTGTGGGTCTGTTTAACTGCCAGTGGAACTGGTGTTTTACAACAAGTAAATTGAACAATGAAGAAGGAAGATTGCCTCCACATTCTTCAGGAAAAACTAAAACCATCAGCAGAAGGTTGGGTTGTGGATGCAGTTAGGCATTCCAACAAGTCAATGACCCCAAACACTCACATCAAAAGTGGTAAAGAAATGGCTAAATTAGGCTACAATGAAGGTTTTAGATTGATTTTCCCCAAGTCCTGATTGAAACCTGTGGACTGTGAGAAGAAACAAATCTCTGTGAGTGATTCAACAACATTAGTTGAACTGCACCAATTCTGTCAAGAGAAGTGGTCAAAAATGCAATCACAAGCTTCTGGAAGACAACCAAACACACTTAACTGAGCTTAAAATAGCCAAAGGACATTTAAATAAACATTAGTTAATATTAGTTATTCAATATTATAATTGCTATATGTATATTCTTGACCCAACAAATTTTGTCATGTTTCCAGAAGACCTTTAATAAATGTACTGAAGAACCAAAATGCATGATTGTTTTTGTTGATAAAGAATATTTCTGTTTCAGTTATTCCATCATAGAAAATTAAGAGTTACAGGAGTCACTGGAAACTCAAGACGGCCATGACATACACGGTCTTTACAAGGAAATGTCTGTTTACAACTGTAAATGTGCTTAAGGCTATAGTATATAGATTCAGTTGATAAATAGAGGCTACTTTTATAGATATATCATGTGTTTTTTAGGGGTAGACAACATGGACTTAAAAAAGGTATCATGATATTTTATGGTATTGTTGTGGCAACAATAAATCCATTCATTCATTATCTATACACTGCTTAATCCTCATCAGGGTCATGGGAGGCTGGAGTCTGTCCCAGCTGTCTGAGGGTGAAGGTAGGGGACACCTGGACAGGTAACAGTCTGTCACAGGTTCACCTGGACAGGTAACAGTCTATCACAGGTTCACCTGGACAGGTAACAGTCTATCACAGGTTCACCTGGACAGGTAACAGTCTATCACAGGGCTACACATAGAGACAAACATTCACACCTACAGACAGTTTAGAATCACCAGTTAACCTCAGCATGTTTCTGGACTGTGGGAGGAAGCTGGAGAACCTGGAGAAAACCCACACATGTACAGGAGAACATGGAAACTCCATGCAGAAAGATCCCGGGAAAGCCGGGACGTGAACCAGGGATCTTCTAGCTACAAGGCAAAAGTGCTAACCACCAAGCCACTGTGCAGATTTACTAAAACAGGAAAATGATTTTTTTAAAATGTGTTTTATTGTGTTCTGCAAGCCATTGTTGAGGATGTAATGAAGCCTTGTTTTATCAGATGTTTCACACATCTAAACTTGAAAATGGATCAAATTTGACCTTAACACAACAGGACGGTTCACAAGTAGTCTGTATCTGGAATCACCATCTGGACAATGACAGCTGATCACACACCTTCAGATTTAGAGTTGGTATTAATCATGAGATTTTGTGGTCGACTATGCAATTAACATCAGGTCAAACCCACTATTTCTTTGTGTCATAAACTGAGTTTGATTGATTGTTATGAGTTCACATAAAGGGAAGTAACTTTTCAAACATTTTACCAAAAGCCCTTATCTTTCTCAAATTGGAATCAGGTGTTTTAGTTAATAGTGCTTGGCATTCCTCCAAAATATATTCATATCACTAATCAAAATTGTGATTTAATTAAGGCATGTTTTCCTATAGTTTAAGCCCTAGACTCATGAAACAGGTAGGCAGAAAGATAAATACTTACCGGTACATCCACGTACTTGGAGGCAGCTTTCACCTAGAAATGAAGAAGAAAGTACTTTAGCTGTGGAACCCCTTTTCAGAACAAAGGTTGCTATCCTGTGTGGCACAGTGGCCTATAGTTTAGTGCCTACTGAACTGGCAGCATGTGGTGATTTTGTGAGTACTTTTACAGTTAAAAGTCTTTTGTAAGAATTTCAAATTCCAGCTGAGGTGTTGAGCTAATTGGTGCTGAGGAAGGCTTTCAAAGAGCTGAAACTGTCTTACAATTAACATGAAAGATTAATGTGAAAAAAAGTCAAAAATAAATACAGCATTTTCATTGTTTAAGATGCAATTCAAAGAAAGATCTTCTAAATTCACTGTGAATTCAATATAATATGAACCCTTTCATTAAGAAGGACATTAACACAGCTTAAACATGCAAAATGTCTTCAGTTTTTCATTACATGTAAAACAAAAATGGATGTAATACAGACATTTTTCATATTTTGCCCTTATTCAGACAGTCAGAGCTTGGCAGGTCAAAAATAAATTTAGAGGTAACTGCCCTTGATCTAATATTTACAAGAGGTGTACATTATAATGTTATAAATTTAGTTTAATAATAGGGTAACATTGATTTGTTTCAAAGGAGTCCAGTCGCTCAAGTTGGCCTGATGCACAGCACTGGAAAGCTGTCCAACAATTCTGCTGGAAAGCTGTATAGAAAGAAAAGGAGGATAGTGTTGGAAGTAAGCATGTGCAATACTTACAGTAAAAGACAGGAAGGAAGAGAAGAGTGTTCCTTCATCATATCTGGAGAGCTTGGCTAACACACTCTCCAAAATGACTACAAACTGAGAAAGAGGAGGAGAGAAAAAGAGGAAATCATAAACAGTTGCGTAAGTGCTTTACATTTCAGAGTAAGGCACTACTACACATTATCAGTGTTAAAATAAAAACTCTTGTAAAAGTGTCAGGGTATCGATATGGTAAAATGTGCTTCAAAAGGTCAATATATAACCAAGGAACTTTTTGAAGTCCATGGGATATATCTTGCATACATTTTATTAAAAGACAAAAAAACGAATGTATTTTCTGTTCATTATGATCATGTCTTTATAAATCCCATACTTATTTATTATGGAAACAATCACATTAATAAAAAACGACTGGATATCACTAAAATGTCAACTAAATAACCATCCCAATTTAGTAACAGCTAAACTAATCTAATCTAATTAGCTAAACAACAATAAAATGAGCTATTCAAAAAAATGTTTTGATTGTGTTCTTTTCATTAAGTTTAGAGAATCATGACAGATATTTCTTTTTTGGCAATATGTCAAATTTTGGATGGAAAATAACAGATTGTATCTGTGTCCCAGAAATCACTTTCCACTAAGTTCCTCATTCCAAAAACACCTCTCCAGGAAGTGTGTTAATTCCAGATCACATGACCTGCTCCACATGATGTCATTTCCTCCTGAAGAAAAGACTGGCCAGACTCCAAGGCTTTCTGACTTATTTAATACAAAGTAGTGTGTGAGTTAAGTGTGGATTGATCACGTCAACTTTCAATTTTAATTTTACTCAATTGTATAGACAATATTTTAGAAGAATCTTTCTATAAAATTGCCATGTGGTGTTTGGTTATAGGTGGTGATGTTGATTTTAGGCCTGAAAACAGCAAAAAATGTCAACTATGATACCTGTCAACTATGCTACAAAAAGTCTCGCAATTAAATATTGGCCATACTATCGTTCAAAAGTTAACAAAACATTTTCTTCCAGTGTGAAATGAATGTGACTGTGAGTGTTTCTGCATTGACCTGTTTTACTAACAGCAGTATGCTAATTATCCATGTCAACTCAGATAACTGTTTTGTCAGTTTGTCTACTCCTGGCTCTTCTCCACAGTGAGTGTCCACTATCCTTCTCTCAATCAAATGTTTCCTGGGTCAAAGCCCGAAGCTCTTTGTCATGTTCCTTGAGCAGTTTCTGCAGTGTGGAGAGGTGCATTGTCCTGCTGGTGAATGTGGCTATCAGTAGGTAGAGCAGCTGCCAACGTTTGTCAGCAGAACATTGTATTACAACACTGTTGGGTGGTTTTACTGTTGCGACTGACTGATACATGAAAAATGTCTGCTTACAAAGTTTTTTGAAGTCGAGCTTTTTTGCTGTTATTTATCTGTCGGTATTTGCATAACACCTGCCTAGTTTTTCAGGGAGACGCTATCAAACAGAGGGTGAGAGGACTCGCAGTGACAATAGCATGAGAAAAAGAATGTTTTTGAACATTAAAGCATTAAAGCCTGTTCTAGCAGAACCCTAAAATAACATGTTATGCATAATATAGGCTCTTCAAACAGACTCCAGGTCTTTGCCTAGTGTGCTCTAGCCATGGTGTAAGTGTATGCTGTAACCTTTTGTACCTTGGCTACGAGCAGAGTTATCATTTCCTTCACCGTCTCTTCAATTAGATTGTCGATTTGGGAGTGGTATTGTCGCTACAAAAGAAGAAAAAACAGTGTTTTCTCCTTTCATCCACATTTAGTAACTCCACCATGATGTGACAGCAGACATTAAGGGAAAAAAGTCAAAATATTTACATTTTAGTTAGCAGTAATAAATCATTAATCTTTTGTCATTTTCACTATATGTAGCAACAAGAAACAGCATAGATTTTTTTAAGACAGGGGCTCCAATAGGCATTTCAAACCAACAATTAGGGTAAACAGGATTCTTAAAAATAAAAAAAAGATTTGTCTTGTATTGGACTCAGAACAGTTAGTCAAACCCAGAGTGAAGTCTGTATGCAGATGAAAAGTTTTAGCCTGAATAGCTCTGTACTTGCTTCCTGTCTTTCAGCAAAGCTGGGCTACATGGTACTAGATGATAGGATGCATCTAAAACTGACATAAATCTTCTCATCAGACTCTGAATAACATGGAGAAAACAAACACTGTGTAACTGGTTTTATGCAACACTAAACATACAGAGGATGTGGTTCTTGTCTGACTTTTTGGAAGAGACAGGACATATTTGTTTGATATTTATTGTTTATTTCATGAATATTGCTATCAACAGACAGAAAAATATTGATCATTTAAAATAATGCTTGTGTGTCATTCCTTTACTAGAGTTTGATTAATCTCTGTTTATGTACAACAATACAAAAACACTAAGAATGTTTAAAAATATATATTACTTGTTTACTTTGGGATGTGTTCCTGATAATTTATGAAACATTATTAATATTATTTTACTGCATATTAAAAATTAACTACATGTTCAAATATTTGTATATTGAATATTGTTATGCACATGCTAGATTTATTAGCCTACTTTGAAACCTCGATCATCTGTTAACATATATGATTATTTTCCGGCTTATACCCACTTCTTGTCACTTGTTGACATCTTGCTCTTGTAGAACATTTGAATCTTAAACATTATTTGGAACTTTGGGATACAAAAATATAGATATGTTAAAACTGTAGAACAAATTATTAAAAATGAAAGCCTTATTTGAAAACAAGTCTTACAGGAAATGTGTTTTTCAAATTTGTTAAAAATACAACACACATGGCAGAAAAGCTTTATTTTTTATTTTAATAAGCTCATATTACAACAAATAAAGCAGCTAATTATAATGTTATGGGTGAGATGGTGTTGTATTGGGCTGTTTTCGTTAACTCCGTATCACTCACTGCTCTGGGAATGCACATTTTGAACAGTACTAGCCCATTTTGAATCAGAATGGTCAAACTATCATTTGAAAGCACAATCCAGGATTCCAATGGTGCAAAGCAATTAATTATACAACTATGCTTCCAAAAGACTTTCCTTACTTTGCAGTAAAAGTGCATGTACAGCAAAACAGTAACGTCTTCCCTTTTCTGTTGTGTTCAGGGTCACAAACTATTGTTCTCTCTGCTATCCTGGTTCCTCTCTCCTTCAGCTCACTGGGACCCTCCCTCAGCCTGGTGCTGCTGGAAGTTCCTCCTTGTTTGGAGGGAGTTTTTATTCCCACTGCCAAGGAGCTTCTCTAAAGGATTTTTTTTTTTTTAATTTGTTGTGTTTCTCTCTGTAATATAACATTTCACTATGTAGAATCTCCTGAGATGACTCATGTTGGCACCCTACAAATAAAACTGAATTGAACTGAATTAAGTAATACGTACACTACCATCGAAAAGTTTAGTTTTATTATTTTGTTATTTGTTGTTTCATAATTTCATGTTTCAGATTTTTTGCAAGCATTTAACGGTTATTTTGTCATTTTCCTATGAGCTAGTGCTTCATTTCTTTGAACAAACCAAATAATAAATTTCTTTAGCCCTGTAAGACCCAAATATATGTGTGTGTGTGTGTGTGTGTGTGTGTGTGTGTGTGTGTGTGTGTGTGTGTGTGTGTGTGTGTGTGTGTGTGTGTGTGTGTGTATATACACACACATATATGTAGATAGATAGATAGATAGATAGATAGATAGATAGATAGATAGATAGATAGATAGATAGATAGATAGATAGATAGATAGATAGAGATATATATAAGACTTGAGACCTAAATGGTCATAAACTCTTTAATAGTCTTACATTTTTAAACCCTGTAGGAGAATTTAAAACAATTAGCCCTGCTCAATAACTGCTGTCATGGAAACTTGGAGGCAGAAACCCTCCTTTTGTTTAGCATTGTAGCACCAACAGAACAGCAAAGAACTTTGCAGTAATTAATTCATTGTCAGTAATTGGTATCAGTCGAGATTCTGCGAAATATGAGATTTCTCACCTGTGCTCCATGTATATTCAATACTATCTACACATATGCTAATTCAATCCAAACAATTCAAGTGGAGGACGACAGACAGGGAAAACTGACGACTAATTATACATTTGGGAATTGGGGGTGACACCTCAATTGAATTTGTAGCCACACTTACCCACTCCCTAATAAACTTTCACAAGACAGAGAAGAAGAAAAAAGCAGAGGTGACAAGCATGTAAAATTATACATGAAGTAAAAAACTAAGAAAGCCTCATTCAAGTAAGTGAAGAAAACAATAAAAAAGACTTTCACGTCATCGCCTGTTAATGCTATTCGAAACACAAACAATTTGAACACCATTGACCATGATGTGAGTTATGAACTGTAAGATGTCTATGAGGGGTAAATGTAAACTGTGAGAAAATATCCAAAGATTTGTTCTTTGTTCCAAAAAAGGCTCCCCACTCTTTGAAAGAAAGTGAGTTTCCGGGATATGTTTGGTGTCTCCTACCTCCTGCCCCAGGTCCACAGCACAAAGCTTGGCAGACTGAACCTTGGCGTCCACCATTACGTTGAACATAGTGCAGATGGACTGTGGCACACGGAAGTCTGTGGCCCGGCTACTCTTCTGAAGCTTCGCCTCAAACGCTGCCCGTGTCCTTTAGAGAACAGAAGAAATGTCCAGAGCCACAAGCATTTAGAAATACATCTTTGTCCTTCAGCTCACCGCTATCGAATTCTATTGTAATTCTCTTTCTTTACATGACTATCTAAATGCCATTTGCGCACTGTAAATACAGAACTGCAAGCCTCTGTACATCCTGTTTGTTAATTTAAACTAGTCAGACTTAAATATGTTTTCTTTGTTAAATATATATATTTGTTTGTTTCTTGAGAAAACTCTAAACGGCACGCCCAAATCCCCAAATTCTGACAAGAGACATTACCATCAACAGATGCTATGGCCAGTGGTTGAAAGTAACCACGTATATTTTACTCAAGCATTCTACATGTACTTCATTAGTACTATACTTTGATTTCATCCTGACATTTCCAACTCCACTTAAGAGGAACTTATTCTTCTACATAATAAGATAATAAAATACACTACCGCTCAAAGGTTTGAGATCACCCAGGCAATTTCATGCTTTCCATGAAAAATCGCACTTTTATCCATGTGCTAACATAACTGCACAAAGGTTTTCTAATCATCAATGAGCCTTTCAACACCATTAGCTAACACAATGTAGCATTAGAACACAGGAGTGATGGTTGCTGGAAATGTTCCTCTGTACCCCTATGGAGATATTCCATTAAAAATCAGCTGTTTCCAGCTAGAACAGTCATTTAGCACATTAACAATGTCTACACTGGATTTATCATTCATTTAATGGTATCTTCATTGAAAAAAAACTGCCTTTCTCTCAAAAATAAGGACATTTCTAAGTGACCCCAAACTTTTGAATGGTAGTGTATGCAAGAACATATTTCAGATAGATTGCAAACTACTGTTAAACATGCAATCATTCCTATAAAAACTAAACTTTCACAGAGAGAACAGCTGTGAAATTCTTTGCACTGTGGTTTCATATCCTCTGAGTCAGTTCTGACATCTGATAAGCCATCGAACTCACAGATCTCTTAATCAAACTGAACATTTACTCATGTACTATGTGTAGGAAAGGCGCTGTTTTGGTCAATTATATTATTTGTCAGAAAATAACATTTAATTGTTCCAGCTTCTCTCATGTGAAGATCAGCTGCAGTTTCCTTGCAAATATCGTGATTATTATGATTACAAAAGTACTGGTTGACAAAGAAAGACATTTGGAGATGTCACTTTGGGTTCTTGGTACTGTTACAGACATTTCTCTCTATTTTCACAGTCTATCAAGAAAATAATCAACTTAATTCCTTGTCGAAACCTTACAAAAAAGTCCTCCCCTTCAAAAAAAAGCAACAGTAAAAGTCTTTCATATTTATGCATGACTGATAATCCAATGATATATTTGCATAATACTCACAATTTGAAAATAAATATGCTTTTGAAAATGTCAGTATCTTTTTTCTGATCATACTTTTCCTTGTGTGGCATTTTGAATGCATGGCTTTTACTTGAAATGTTTACAGTGTGAAGAGCCGGATTCTGCTCAAGGTTTCTTCCCCATTAAAAGGGTGTTTTCTTGCCACTGTCTCCTTAGGGCTGTTCTAGGGGTTCAGGCATATGGATTCTGTAAAGCCTCTTGAGACAATTTGACCTGTAATTGGTGTGATATAAATAAAATTGAATTAAAATTGAATTGAATTGAATATAGTGTTTTTCTTCGGTCAAAATTCATCATTATTACCTAAACTACACTCCTGCTCATTTCCAAAATATGCACACTGTTTTGCTTCTTTTTCCGGAAAGATGTTTTAAGAAAAGAAAAGAAAGAAACAAAACAAACAAACAAAATAGATTCATGTGTTACAAGTACAATAAACATTATACTAATGATTAATGGCTGCTGTTTGCATACACACTGGACAGCATCATACCGTTTTACACAGGATTCAATCATGTCGCTGGACATCAGCTTCAGTCGGGTCTCCAGGTGTTTGCCAAACTCCTCCTCTGGCCAGTGGAGATCTCTGATGAAGGTCTGAAGAGCATCCAGCTTCCAGAAAAGATCCTCTGAGGTCCCTGAGCCGTTGCTACAGGAGCACAGATCAGATATTAGCATTTTGAACAACACAACTTTTCAAAATGGAAATGAAAGGTGTTCTGCTCTACTCAGGTTAATTATTGAAAGCTTCACATAGATTGCATCACGTATCTTTAAATTTACCAAACTAAGAACAAAATGATCTGATAATAAGGAAATAGCCATTCTTATACTTTTATGAAAATAGGTATCACTGGAAACACAAATAGAGCTTTCCATTGGATGGCAACATGTCGAGAGATGAGAAAACACACGATAGATTTAAACTATCGTTAAAATCCTGATGATATACAGTATAGGAAATATTTACAATTTCTTGCGAATAAACGTAATGATAAAAAAGAAGATTTTTGTTTGTGATTTGATGGTTTATAAACTCTGGGGTGACCTCGTGGCTGTTAGTTCCAACTATGATTTATTCTATTTGTGTTTCATTATTTTTATTTCAGTGATTTAAAAAAAAAAGTATTGTTTAAATTGGTATTTTTGGGTTTTTTTTAATACTCAAATGAAGCTTTGCACAGCACACGATATGTGACTGGATGTACTTCAACCTAGTCTACACTAATACAGGATTCATGCGAACACTGTGAGCAAAGGTAAAACACAGTCACATGTTCCATCCTGTCATTTATACACCAAGCAATACTAGTGGGTTAGTTTGTATGAATGTGTACTCACAGTAGTGACAAAGCACTACCTTTGCACTCACAAAAAAATTAGGACTGCATTCATTTTGTATTGTGTATTTCATTTACAGTTCATAACAAAACACAGAAATGTTTGGCTTCATTTGTAGCTACATATTTTCACCTCCAAATGTAATGACGCCAGTTCCTTTGTTTATGCTGTAGTCTGGAAAAAAATGGGTTAAACATCAAGCAATGAATATAAGACAAGAGATCAAGATTTCAACTTTTATTTCCAAGTATTTAAATCTAAATCTGGTACACAAAAGTATCGGAACATGTGACAGGTGTGTTTTGTTGTCCTGGTGTGTCCTGTTAAGTTGATTATTCAACTAATAAATAGAGCTCAGTGTCTACATTTAGTTTCAGATATGGGTTTTGCCGGTACAGACTGAGTCTATAGTTAGAGATGTAACCAGCATGAAATTTGGAATGTCCTGAAGAAGAAAGAAACCACTGGTGGACTCAGTAACAGACATTGAATGGGTAGAATAAGAAAAACGGCAGCAGTTGATGACAGAAACGTGAGATCTGTAAAGAAAAGATCCTGAAATAACTGTTAGTGACATCAGCAACAACCTCCAGAGGGCAGGAGTGAAGGAATCACATCTACTGTTCACTGAAGACTTCATGAACAAAAGTACAGAAGCGACACCAGAAGATGCAAACCACTCATTAGCAAGAAGACTGGAGTTTGCCAAAAAGTACAGAGATGAGCCTCAGAAATTCTGGGACAAAGTTTTATGGACTGATGAGACAAAGATGAACCTTTACCAAAGTGATGGAAAGGCTGAAGTTTGGAGAAAGAAAGGATCTACTCATGATCCAAACGTACAAGCTCATCTGTGAAACACAGTGGAGGTAATGTCATGGCTTGGGCTCACATGGCTTCTTCTGGGATGAACTCATTAATCTTCACTGATGATGGAACACATGATGGCAGCAGCAAAATGAACACAGAAGTCTACAGAAACATTTTTTCTCCCAATTTAAAGACAGATTCAACCAAACTGATTGGGAGATTCTTCATCATGCAACAAGCTAATGACCCAAAACACACTGTAACAAAGGAGTTCATCAGAGGGAAGAAGGGAAAGGTTTTAGACTGGCCAATCAACCTCCAGACTTCAACTCTACAGAGCTGCATTTTACCTGCTAAAGAGGAGACTGAAGGAGTAACGCCCAAAACATACAACAACTGAAAAAGGGCTGTTATGAAAGCCTGGAAAAGCATCACAAAAGAAGAATGCAAAAGTTTGAAGATGTCAGTGGGTCACAGATTTGATGTTGTTATCGTGAGCAAAGGATTTGCAACTAAATATTACGTCTTATTCACTTTAATCTATTTTAAGTCTACCTGTTCCAATACTTTTGCTCACCTAAAAATGTTGTGTTTCATTACAAATAATTCTATCTTCTAAGTTGTGTCTCTGATCCAGATGTAAATACCTGGAAAGAAAGGCTGAAATGTTGATCTCTTGTCTCATATTCATTGTTTGATGTCAAACCCAAATGTTTTCAGTCTACAGCAAAATAAAGGAACTGGCCTCACAGTTCTAATACTTGTGGAGGGGAGTGTAGATTCAGGGCTCCCACTCATTTCAAAATCTAATTTTCAAGGTATTGTCAAATCCAAAAGCCTAATGATCCAAAAATATTTGTACAGTTTAGTCATTTCACAACACTGCTTTTCTAGAATTAGTAAGTGTGAACCATGGTAAGTTAATGCAATCTATGCAAAAGGGTAAAGAGACTGCTAGGACCAGGATTAACAGCAGTACTGCACCTGCTGGTATCTTGTTACCACTGACAATATTATTAACACCATTACAGCACTGAAGTCAATTTGGTCCCAGCAGATTGAACAAGGAAAATTCAGACATGGGCTCCTCCTCACCAGTCTGGGTACTACAGGGTACTACAGCACTAGGTCATTTAGGGAAAGGCTTTGGAATGGGAAGATACAAAAAGATGCAAGTTCATAATGGGGCATTGGTTACTGCAACGGTCACATCTCTGCAAATATTTTCTGTTTGGCGATTGCACCAAGTTGCCAAAGTAGTTGTAACCAGGCAGTAGAAATGGACACCAACTACAAAATAGTAGCGTATATTCGTAGAACATTGGTTGATGTTTGTATTTAGCTCAAAACCTCACCTTCTACTGCCTCACAGAGCTCCTAGTGTTGATGATGGACACAGATCACACTATGTTCTGCGGTATAACTAGAACTAGAGGAAAAGTATTATGAACTGAGTAAATATGAACTACAGACACTGTCCCACATATAGAGGTAGATCTACTTTATACAAGTAGAACATTTTAAATAGTAAAACCACCAGCCTCATAGTAATTTTCCTAAGCAGAGCTGTTTGTTATTAACCCTTAGATGCATCAGTGGGTCAGAAATGACCCGGTGAGGTCGTGTTCTTGCAATATCTTTGTCATGAAAAGTTTTCATTTCCATTTTCCAGCTACTCCTCAAAAAACATGTTTCTGATATCATTCCATTTAAATTTTCATGTTACCTTTTATACTTTTTAAGAAATTGTAATATTTGTGTTACTACCCCAAGCTCTTTATCACTGGTAATGTTTTGCAAGAGGTGATGGAGGGACGGAGAGCAGCAACAGTTAGAGGAAAAGAGTGGAAAAATGTCAACAAAATGGATGTTGATATTCTTCTACTGTTGCTCAGTCTAATATTCTTCTTTTTCAATTATCAAAATGTTTTAAAATCTCTTAGAAAGTTAAAAAAAAAAACCATATAAAACATGAAATCATTCTTGTGTGGACAAAAAAAAAAGAATACAAACAAACAAACAAAAGAAATTATTATTTTTAACGGAAATGGCAGAAATGGCATAAAAACACACTGATTCTTTTACGGGTCATTTTTGACCCACTTTTAGAAGAGTGTAGGGTCCAATCACTGGAACATCTAAGAGTTAATTTAGGATTTTTTTTGCTCTTGCTTTGTCTTCAGAGAGTTGCATCCATTTCATTATGCCTTTGCATCTTTTCTGTCTATGAATAGTAAAAATGTTGGGATTCCATTTCCAAATCACAGTCTCCTGCTTACATCCACACATGCACCATGCTGAGACATTGGCATGAATGTGGCTTTAGGCCTGTATGAAACTCCAGCAACACATCTATGTAGGTTCTCTAATGTTAACTCATGCCCTCCATGGGCCCATTTGGATTCTAGGAAACCCAAAGGAAACAATGCTATCATCTCTGCTGGCATTCTTGCATGTCTTTTAGTCAGTAAATTACTTGCTAACTATACAGTAAAGTTTAAAATACAGCTCTCAGCATTTTTTCACAATGAAAACTTTAGGGCTGGTATTTTTGTCTCCACAAGATCCCAGATGCGGGAACGGGGATGGATGTGCTGCACTGACGATGTCACACTCTGCAGGATCTGGCAGCATATGAGGGAGTTTTTGCACCTTCGATTTCCGTTGTCAGTACAGACAACATTTTGGTTAATTTTTTAAAGTGCTGCAGATGATGTGCTAAGTTATGTTGTGGTATGCACAGTGCTTTTAGTGAGAGCACCCACAAAATATATTAATAGAAAACCCCTGGTGAAATCAGAGGCTGTTACACACAGTTGAAACAAAAAATAAACCCTTTTATCACATTTTTTCTAGGTATTTTAATGCCTCTTCTTTTAGTCACTTGGTAGAAAGTGCTACATCAAGTTTACTTGTGGTTTTACTTTTAATCAGCTGCTGAATTTATGAAACTGTTTTATTAAAAACAGTTGCAGCAGTTTCTCTCCCTTTATCATACATGTAAAAATATTTATGAAGTACATTATAGATTCACAAATAATTTGAATAATTTCAATCCACAAATCCTGTTAATTTACATGAATAGTGATAAATATGCATCCATGTCAACCTCACTGTCCAACTGTCCAATTTAATACAACATTTTTAGATCATTTTGTTGCCACGTTCATGCCAATGACATCTGTGCATGTCTCAGACTGTACAAGGCAGATACACACTCAGAGTCATAATTAGCTGTCATCCAGTTGGGTGGAGAAAAGCTGGGCAATTGTGGAATATTAACAGTTGGAACTGTTAAATTTGATACTTTGGGCATTTGGAGGTTGACATTGGGCAGAGAACTTGTTGTACTCCTGTGGAGAGAATCAGAATAACAGAAAACAGACACAGATCCTCGGTCAAAAGTAAATGAGTTGTAAAACAACAAGCTCAGGATAAACTGAAGTCACACTTTAGGTAAAGTTACATCCTATGTTTTGTTATTTACCAGGCGCATTCCCACACCCACAACTTTCTCTAAGCTCACCGTGGTTTGGAACCAAACCACAAGAGAGTCCCAGTTGCATATTGTGTGCGTTGTAGTGTAATCTGTAGTAGTACACTGGATAGACCTTTAAATGAACCCTGTTGTCTCATGAGGCGACACAGAGCATTAGTGGAGGGTTTGGCAAAGTATGTGCAGGTACCACAGAGCTGTGTCTGGGATTGGCAGCATTTTATTAAATCCTAGAATCCAGTACAGGATAGTATTCTCTCCCAACCTTCATTCAATCTATTTGGCTTTAAATTAATATAGAATAAATAAAATTCTAATAGCCAACCGAAAGTTTATTACAACTAGATATTCTGCGAAAGGGGTGACTGATTAGTGTACGATGCATTCATTACTGTTAACACATTACAATACATTACACAAAAATATATGGAGTGACCGAGGAACAATGAAGAATAGCAGTTCCTGAAGAACTTTGAACAGAAAGATACAGTAGAAACAGATGAGAACAGACTGGGTGATATTGTACTAAGGATCAAGGTCATGATTTCTTTTAAACAAGAAAAGCACTCAGAGAGCGCAGTTCTCCTCCAAGGCTGCTCAGTCATCGTATGGTTTCTGATGGATTAAATCTTTAAAAAATTTGTGGTCCGTAGCGGTGGATTCATAGTAGGATCACAATCATGTGATCATCAGCAGGCAGCTGATGTTATTTAATTGTTTTTATTTAACCTTTATTTAACCAGATAAAAGACCCATTGAGATCGAGACCTTTTTCACAAGGGTGAAAAAGCAGCGACAGATAACAGTAACAACTAACATTAAAATATTAAATACAAGTAATTAGATATATAAAATACAGGACTCATTTTTACAGTAATAATTTAAGAAAATGGGCACCGGTCAAAGGATTTGCGTGGTCAATATCTTAAAATAGAGTGGAAGGCCTCCAATGAAACAAATTTTGACAATTTCAGTTCAGATTGGAGGGTATTCCAAGCAGAGGGGGCAGAGGAACTGAAAGCTTTTTTACCCATTTCAGTTCGAACATGATGAGCAGAGAGATGCAAAATGTCACGTGATCATAGTTCTCTGAAGAAAAGAACTGGAAGCCGACACGACAACGTAGTGTTCACTTGTTGTCATAGTTACAGAGCCGCTGTGCCGCTATCTGGCAATGATAGAGAAATCTTTAGCAAATCCGTGGATCCAGACTATGAACTGCATCACTGCCAAAATCTAATCACTTGGTCCTTGTGTCATTTTCATTACCTTCCCTGAAAATTTCATCCAAATCCATTAATCCGATTTAGAGTAATGTTGCGAACAGACAAACAGAAGGACAAGCACACAGACAAACCAATGCCGATCATCACATAACTCTGCAGCGTTCCTTGGCGGAGTAATAAACAGAGTAACGGCCAGTTTTTGTGCTCTCTCTGGTTTGTTTTGAACAAACCTGTACCTCTGTATTTATGTGTTCTATGCCATGAAGTTTTACTTTTACAGTGTGTTATTGGAATAGGGTCTAGTGTGGAACTGAGAAATAACAGTGGGCTTGGAGAAAATTTATGGGACCTTTTGGGTGCAAAAATAACATCTTTGAATATGGGTAATATGTCTTGGAAACAGTTTAGATAAATACATAAAATAAAAATAAAAAAACATAGCAAAAATGTTATTTCTGAGAAGAGTGTGTCCCAAAGGCTAATGACAGCACAGAGGTGGAGCAGTGCTGTTAAAACGTGCATACTGATTCTGTAGACCTAATCGTGTGGCAAATAATACATTAATCTGGGGCAGAACAAATAAAAAATACAATACAAACACTGAAAATCACACAAACAGACAGAAGGACATCCATTCTGCTAACTGACATTTGCATGCATGAATTGAAACAAATAATAAATGTAGCTCCTAAATTACTGCAAAAGCAGATCATATTTTACCTCATAACATAACTGGGATTAATTCTGGACAAGTGAGTATTGCATTTCAAGATGTGTATGTTTATTTATACAATATATTAAATGATTGTCAATTATCTGCTGAAAATAATGTATTTTTTCAACCACTTTTTAAAATGTTACATTTGTTATATATAACAATATATATAATTCGTATCATTTGATTTATAAAGTTGAAAAGTCAAATCAATGTACATATCTGCAAAGTGAACATGTCTTGAGGGAAAGTAAATATAAACATCCTTACTTAACAGGTTCCCACGTTTCCTTTTCAAAGCCTCTGTGAATAGACTGTGCAATTGAGGACTCCATCAGGTCCACATATCTCACTACCAGGGGAGCATACAGGTCCTGCAGGTGTTTGTGGAACTTCCCATTGCACAGGTTATCTGTGGTAAAGATGTGTAAGCAACAACACATATCAGCAGACAGTGATGAGATACTGTAGTAAACACTGTTGGTTAAAATGTACACAAAATAATTAGATGTGTTTGTAGGTTTCCTAGTGTGAGGTAAGTCCTAGGTAGTGCTAACGAAGAATAGCAGAGGAGGTTGGTGTTTGTGCTTCTTCATTAGCAAGTATGACGCGGCATTTCCACTTTTCAGTCTTTCTAAACAAAAGGTCGGAGTCTCCGAGTGTTTCTGAATCCATCCTGTCACACACATTTCCCCCAGTCTCCGCCGGCTCCCAACTGGTAAAAAGGCAACTCTGACAAAGACCACAGGAGATAAAATGGAGGCCAGTGTGTGGTAATGTGATGCCTCACGGCTCCATGCAGTGTGTCTGCTTTTCCTCTCCCTCTCTCTCTTTGTTTTTCTCTCCCCCTCTGAGCATGTGTGTGTTTGTGTTTGTGTGTGTTGGCATTGAAGTCAAGGTCGATGATACACAGTAGGTGCAATGTTTGTTGTGTTCCCTGATTGCCAGTCTCCCAATTAGCCACTTGAGCGGCTGCTGTCCACTTGGATGTGTTGTGTCCAGGAGTGTGTTCACAGGGCTCGCCATGGCCCAGCTACCACTGCTTTAGACCTCATTAACTCCTCGAATGGCAGCCCGACTTTGGCGCCTGTCTAGTGCTACGGCTATTTACTGCTACATAAGTGCACCGCTGTGGGGCAACAGAGCAGATGACCTTCTGTGGAAGATGTCAATGTGATGGTGCACTTTTAATAAAGTATGCATTTTACACTGTGTGGGCAATGGGGATCTTATGTGAGGGCTGAATGAATGCATGAAGGGTTCCAGCTGAATGAATAATAAATAAATGAATGAATAAATGTGTAGTACATAAATAAATTTACACAGTCTGTGGGGGTCTGCTTTCACTAGTCACTGTATTATTCTCAGCATTCTGCAGTTTACTTTTTCCTGCTACCTAGTGTAACTACATCCATTGCTATGAAATTCAGTTACCGTTTTCACACAACTGACACCAAGTAGCAAATGAGAAGGAAGGCAATTTGATGACACTAACAAGTGAGCATAACAAGCTATTTGCAGTCATCTCTGTTCAACTGAATAAGTGAACCACACTCTGCCTTCTCCTTGACTCCCAACTGACAAACTGAAAAGGGGAAGCATTCCCCAGGGACAATTAGCACCCTGCAGATTGAGTTTGAATTGTGAGCAATGAAGTGTATCCTTTACAGGACCGTGGACAGCTCCACAGTGTTCCTCCAGGCAAGTGCATGCAGCTCATTAATGAGATGGCTGGCCTGCAGCAACCAGCATCAAGACCGAACCATTATCTTCAGTCAGACACTCCTGGCTCTTATCACAGTCACACAGCTCCAGGCCAAAAGCACATCTCATGTTGATAGGAGTGATTTTAGAGACATTTGAGGGATGTTTCAGGGTCAACAGTGGCTATTAGAAATGGTCTTTATTTTTGTGTTGATTATTTTAACAGAGCTAGGTAAAAGAAATGTTAAACATTGTTTATAATAGATCACATATATCTGTTTATTCATTTTTTTTACTTTAATGTTTAAAATATTGCTTAAGGAGTAAGGCTGCACAGTGGCTTGGTGGTTAGCACTTTCACCTTGCAGCTAGAAGATCGCTGGTTCACGTCCCTGCCTTCCCAGGATCTTTCTGCATGGAGTTTGCATGTTCTCCCTGTACATGTGTGGGTTTTCTCCAGGTACTCCACAGGCCAGAAAACATGCTGAGGTTCATTGGTGATTCTAAATTGTCCGAAGGTGTGAATGTCAGTGTCATAGTGTCTCTATGTGTAGCCCTGTGATAGACTGTTACCTGTCCAGATGTCCCCTGCCTTCACTCAGCTGGGATAGACTCCAGCCCCCCATGACCCTGATGCGGATTAAGCAGTTTAAGGAAATGAAAGTATTTAAACACTTCTGTCAAAACTTAATGTTGGAACAACTGTCAAACGACCAAAGAGTACAAACTGAGAAAGTAAAACTTCTAATTTACTGATAAAGTAAGCAAAGCAGCAGGATTGGATGGATTACCATTATAATCCTTTAAAAAGCATGTATACAAATATACTGAAGATAAAAGGTCTCTGCTAGAAATTTCCTCAAAAAGGTAAATGTGAATATTGTATTTTTTGACTTCATGTTTATTGTCCAATTACTTTTCAACCATGAAGCTTTTGGCACTTTGTGTCAAAAAGACTCTACAGTTGGGGTTTTTTGTTTGTTTATTTGTTTTTTCTACAGTTCTTTCTAAACTTACTCGACTTAAAGTTGAGATTACTTTAATGTAGTATCAGATTTTTTATTCTTAGCTGAATCAGCAGATATTGTCATCTGCTGCAGTGACATCATCATGCTGGACCTCACTACAGCTTTGGACACCATCAACCACTCCATCCTCCTCTCCCACCTGGAATCGCTCCTCAACATCACCAGTGCCACTCTCTTCTGGTTCAGGTCATGTCTCTCAAACAGGCAACACATCAACATCAACAACTGCACCTCCTCTGTTGCTCCTCTGCTGCAAGGCGTCCCCCAGGGTTCAGTGCTTGGCCTCCTCCTGTTCTTCCTCTACATCCTCCCTCTGAGTAATATCATACGCAAACATGGTCTCCACTTCCACTGCTATGCCGATGACATACAGATTTACATTTCAACCAAATCCATCACCCCAACAACCTGCTCAACCCTGACCAACTGCCTCAGTGAAATAAAAACATGGCTGCAAAATAACCTTCTTCAACTGAACTATGACAAATCAGACATAATAATCATCGGCCCCAAATCCCTCACAAAAAACACTTACAACTTGCCCCTGACCATCGACAACTCCACTCTGTCCCCATCACCTCACATCCATAATCTGGGATTCATTCTTGACAGCAACCTCACCTTCCAACAACACATCAACCAGATCACCCGGACCACCTTAAAAACATCGCCTGCCTCTGCAACTCACTCTCCCTCCCTGCTGCTGAACCCCTCATCCACGCATTCATCACATCCAGAATTGAATACTGCAACAGTGTTCTTTATGGTTCATCTTCAAAAGTCCTCAATAAACTACAGTATAGCCAGAACTCAGCTGCCTGCCTCCTCACCCACTCCCACTCCCATGAACACATCACCCCTGTCCTCCAAAACCTCCACTGGCTTCCTGTCCCAGAACGCATCCAGTTACAAATCCTCCTTCTGACACATCATAACCAAGCCCCCCCCCATACCTCAGAGACCTGCTCCACCGTCACACTTCCTCCTGCAGCCTCTGTTCCTCTGATGCAAACCTTCTCTCCCCTCCACTCAGAACCAAGCACTGAACCTGGGAGGACAGAGCATTCTCCATATCTGCCTCCACACTCTGGAACTCCCTGCCACAACACATCCATGACTGCACCGACCTGACCACCTTCAAATCACTCCTCAAGACCCACCTGTTCAAAACTGCTTTTAACACATGATATTAATTCATTTTTATGATGTGTTTTATGACTTGTTTTTGATGTTCCTCTATTTTAACGTTTGCTGATTTTATATGTAACTATGTAAAGTGTCTTTGAGTGCTTTGAAAAGCGCTATACAAATGAAATGTATTATTATTATTATTATTATTATTATTATTATTATTATTATTATTATTATTATTATTATTATTATTATTATTATTATTATTATTATTATTATCATCATAGATTCATTTGTCCTCGTGTTTATAGGATGATGTGTACTTTGAGATGATGTCATTCTTCATGTTAAACTGGGGAACAGGACTTTCCAATGGATTTAAACCTTCATCAGACCTAAATCTTCAGTGTGACCACTTCACCAGGCACATTCAGCTACTTAAGTCTCAATGCTGACTTTTGAACATATTTTCTTTTAACAGCTCCTCACTCACAGTCCATCCTCAGGAAGTCGTTGAGCAGCTGGAAGAGGGGGAAACTGTCCCAGCTGTCAGGCGGCTGGACTTCAAGAGCTGCATCCATGTCGGCTGAGTAGAGACACAGGAAGGTTTCAGCATGCTCCACCATCAGGTCTGACCACCATGCAAAGGCCTTCAGATGGAGAAAAGGGAAGACAGAGAGAGAACGGAGACATAATCCAGGGAGTGGAAGAAAATCAAGAAGTGACAGTAAAAGAAAGAAGGTAAATTAGACAGAGAAAGGGAACATACCGTATGAGTGCTCCTCAGTGGAAACATCTTTGAGAACTTATAGTTAACAGTTTGAATCACATTTACCAGAAAAGTTAAACATGTAATGTAAGTGATCTCTTGTAATGCTCTACTTCTCTTATTTTTCACCATATGAGATCGAGTTGTTCCCTCAATGACTTCACTGCCTGATCTCTGGGGAAGGATTCATCACAACTCAAAGCAGAAACAACAGTG
Source organism: Amphiprion ocellaris (assembly GCF_022539595.1). Taxonomy (NCBI): domain Eukaryota; kingdom Metazoa; phylum Chordata; class Actinopteri; family Pomacentridae; genus Amphiprion; species Amphiprion ocellaris. The sequence continues at coordinate 2,528,358 of NC_072770.1, read as the reverse complement.
CTTGGGCACGGAAAAATCACACGCTTTTCTGTTGGCCCACAGAGGAAGCAGCAGCAGCTCCTTGACAAGCATGGCGGGGAGCTACTTAAACACTCACCCGCAGATCCTTCACTGAGTCAATCAGAAGAAAGGAGCTAGCGAGCTGTACTACACTTATATCTCCCCATCCAGCAGATGCAGTGGAGTGTCTGTTAGGGACTGGGCAACTCTCATGCACATCAAAAACAGTTTTCTCCATGTACCCCCACTCTTGCTGGGCCTCTTAAGAGGGACCCCTGAGGATCCATGGTGTTTGCTCATTCACATTAAGTTTTCAGCACTGTAATGTGAATGTACCCACTGGCTTACATGGTGGTGGTGGTAGGGAGGGGACTCATGCATTTGCCATGGAAGCAGTGGATATTTGGTGCGGATAGTTGGGAATATGGTACTTCCAGCTAGTGCCACTCATGTAATCATCATTCAAGCATTTCAGCCTTGTAAAAATAAGCCAAGATTTAAATAAAATGTAAGTCAATTTAAAACGTGTCAGGATATTTCTTATACCACACCAAATATTTTAAAACAAGTCTGGAACACACTCTTTTTCAACACTCTCCTGTAAAATAGTACTTAGGAAGTTTTATTTCTCATTTTTGACAAACTGGTGGGTAATTTCCGTAAGTTGAATGTAGTAATTGGAATGGAAGTCAAAGCTGGTGAATAAATGAGAGGCACAAATAGGGCTAGTTAATATGAGCAAAAACCAGCATTAGAGCCACATAAGTAAAACTTAATCAAAGCTCATTGCACTGAATTGTTCTAATCATGTTCTGAATGTTTGTCACACTGTGAATTTAGTGCATAATTGATAGCAACATTTAGGTTGGGGTCTAACACTGGTTAGGCTTGTTGTCCAGTGTGCTCACATACATGGACAAAGAGCATAATGAATTTTACTGACATGAAAGGGGAGTCGTCAAGTTATCTTTTATCACACAAAACATGCCTCACATTTTTCCATTGTGCATATTGAAGGATCCATTGGAGAGAATGGCTTTTCTTGAGAACAGCAGATTACTCACTGGACTGGTAGAATAAATGATACATGACTAAACACAGGAAACCGGTTAGCTCATTACGTATGATTTGGGATAAACTCCTAGAACACAAGGTACAGAGTTGCAACAAAAAATTACACATTCAGTATCAAAAGTCATAACTCTGCACTTTGCTTTCTCAGAGCAGAAGTTAATCAGTTTGACAAACATCAGTGCTTGTCTCTGCTCCTCATCACCAAAGGCAAAAATGTTGTTAGCTTCGAAGCTAACAAGCACTTGCCTAGCAGTGACCAGAAGCTGAAAGGAGTTCGGGTCATTATTTAAAAGGGAAACATTAATGATCTTCTACGACAACAGAAGTGTCAGTAAAAGCATGCACAGGACTTATAGTAGGGGTAAGGTAGGGGATGGGGCAGATGGCACTAAGACATTCACATACCTCTTTTCCCTGTTCAAACAATTCCCCGCAAACCAAATAAATCATTGAAATAAAAAGCAGAGAGCGAATAAGTCAATTTGTTTTAGTTCAGTATTGAAGTGACAAAAGTAAAGTGGGAAAATGTCACAGCATTCATGGTAAAAAGGCAGGAAGATTTAATAGATAAAGACGTAAATTTTAAATCACAGCAAACCTTTAAAATATCTATTTCCCTCATTAGTGAATCTCTGTTTCCTTGGCCTTCACAGTTTTTGTTATTCTTCAGTATCTTTGCAGTCAAGACTAATATGACATCACTGGTTTAATGTATTACTTTGACACTCATCTTGAGTTAACTCTGCATATTTTGATCATTTTAAAAACTGTATTGGAGAAATGGAATGCATATTAATACAGAGCCTGCACAAATGGGATTTCTGAAGTCAAGATGTTATACTCTGAACATAAACCAAACACTGTGGCTCACACATATCTTGTAATACAAATGATATATACCAGGAAATACACCAGAAAAAGTTGCTGAAAAAACTAGTCTCTGAAGAAGGCAGAACATCTTTCCAGAATGTGTACAACACCGGTATCCTCCATATCAAGGAGTGGAATTGAGTCTGTCATCAAAAATAAATATGAACAATGCTGACATAATTTTGGATCATTTGACATTTAAGTGATATTGCACACGCGTGTACTCACTTCTGCTGTACGCTGTATGTCTAAAACCAGCTCAAATTAATAATACTTTCTGTAAATGTGCAAGAGTTTTCCTGCTCACTGATTAGCACGTCTAGTGCTCTGACAATATGGCTATTTGTTAAAACTTTCATTTGCATTAATGTGGTTCTCATAGACCTTAAGAAACTGAACTCTAATTTGACAATGTAAGACATTATTACTTTAACATGATCCTTTGATAACCACAGACAGCTGACAGGATTGTGTTGAAGTAAATGGATCTAAGTTACACTGCAATGATGCTCATGATATCAGTAGCTAAAACAGCTGACACAAGAACAAGCCATGCTGCTTATTAGTTTGAACCCTTAGATGCATATGTGGGTCAAAAATGACCCGGTGAGGTTGTTTTCATGCAATATCTTTGTAATGAAAAGTTTTTATCATTTCATTTTCCAGCTATTCCTCAAAAAAACATGTTCTTCATATCATTCCATTTAAATTTTTTAAATTGCCTTTAATACTATTTGTATGACTACCCCAAGCTCTTTATCACTGATAATATCATACAAGAGGTGATTAAGTGCACAAACTTCAAGGGATGGAGAGCAGCAATAGCTGGAGGAAAACAATTCAATTCAATTCAGTTTTATTTATATAGCACCAATCACAGTCAAATTGTCTCAAGATGCTTTACAGAACCTATATGCCTGAACCCCCAGAGCAAGCCAAAAGGCGACAGTGGCAAGGAAAACACCCTTTTAACAGGGAAAATAAAATGTTCAAAATCTGTTTTAAAGTGAAAAATAAACATATTTCAAACATGACATCATAAAAATATAAGGATAAAAATATGATTTAAAAAAATAATATAAATTATTATTCCTAACCAAAATGACTAAAATGGCATAAAAACATATTGACTTTTATGTGGCCATTTTTGGCCCTCTTATTAAAGAGTGTAGGGTCTAATTACTGGAGCATCTAAGGGTTAATTAGCTCAAATGTTCAAGTCTTATTATTGCTGGCATGTCATGAACAGTGATTGCTCCTTCCACTAGACATACTGCCATGAAAGTACTGGTGTCTGAGTGTGAGTGGAGATGAATGCACAGATGTTGGTAAACTGACCTCAGCATGGTGTTCCTCATTTTGCTGAAGTACCTCAATCACGAGTTCGGCCAGACGGATGGTGTCCTCCAGTTTTTTGGCAGGGGTGACTAACCGCCCTACATTCTCTGGAGTACAAAGGTCAACAATTAGAGAAGGCAATCCTTGAGTCTGCTCAGTTTCTTAAACAGAAGCTGATATTCTATGCATGCAACCTAAAATGTATAAAAAAACAACCCATGCTCTGACATATATCATATCATACAGTATTTAAATTGTACAAAAATAACCATCACACATGTTACTCTGCCTATTCACAAACACCAGAGCTAAAAGATTAAGTCACTCACAAATTTTGGATATATGTGTTGCCTCAAAAATGATCCTTTGTCCAGCCTATTCCTCATTCTGAATCACTGGAAATATCTCATAGTTGTAATAAAAGTATAAACATAAAATGTTATCTTGTTAGAATTAGGGCTAGGCATTATTTTTGGACTAAACACTAAATCAAGTTTGCCACAGTGAATTCTGAAAAGTGTCAATCAAGGCCAAATTTTATCTGTCCTTAATATAATGATGCTTCTTTTACTTCATATTTCTGGAAGTAAAGCTCATGTGTAACATTACACACATTATATGTTTAGTCCAGCCCTCTTTACAATGCAGTTCCAGGTTTATCTACATATTGTTAAAGCAGTGTTTATACTGACACTATGAAAGCAGTGTTGGGAGGCTACATGGAGCAGTGACTTGTGGAAGGTAGCCACTGTGACAGTACAGTGATAATGTCATCCAGAGAAAACATGGGCATGATGAGCCATGTATGCAGCATGTACACTGAACACTCATCATGCAGTGACATGGACATGTGAGCCGGAACCTTCTGATCACTCAAAGACGATATGAGTAACGTTGATTATCTGGTGACAACGATGCATGTCAAAGTCTGAGATATATTATACAGTAAGTAGCCAGCTGGTTTCTGACAGTCAGCCTCTTGGATGTGGGAGAAATGGGCAGGTGTTGAAACCTGAGCTACTTTGATGACTGCCAAGTCATTATAGTTAGTCAGCTGGTCCAGAGAGTCTCTGAAAAGGCAGGGCTTGTGGGGTGTTTCCAGTACAGACCATGAACCAAACTAGTGCTGGTCTCTCAGCCGAGTGCTGGAACAACTTAGCAGACCTGAAAGGTCTACTGCTAACATGTTGGTGCCAGACATCACAAGGCACCTCACGGTGTGTGTTTTGCTGGTTTTGTAAAGAATTTCTTTAAAGGAAATTTCCGTTTATACCCTTTGCATGTTCAGGAAAAGGACTAAAGTTACACCATTGCCAGAAGATGGACTTATTTGTTGTCAGTTGTCAGATGCCAGGTGGCATCAAATAAACATGGTTTCAACAGACTTGTGGTTTTTAATGTGAATTAACTTTCCTTTTCTTGAATCTAAACTAAAAACACTATGGCATAAAACATAATGAGTAAACTTCATCCATTATTCTTATATATCAGGTCACCTAGTTGTACTTCACCACTTAACACAGAATAATGAAGTTGGGCACAGACAAACTGGCTGGCCTGCGTTCTAAAAGTAAGTAATTCTATTGTTTTTAGGTTGGAGCATTTTGTTTGGATGACCATTAAACCCATCTTGTACATAAAGATACAAGAAGTTTTACAGAGCAACAAGAAACCTCCACTTAGCCCTAGAGAACATTGCAGTAAGAAATGTCTGAATGGGAAGCTGCACATCTTGTCCTGTCACTGGTAGTAGGGTGATTTTAGAGGGTGAGTTCTGGTGGATGAAGTACAAATACTTATAATCTATTCACTTTTGGATAATAAATCAGTTTGAGATTTGCAATTACAATCGTACAGTTTTGTGTTTCTGTTAGAAGCAATGAAGCATTAAGACAATGTTCTAATTCTAACATCTCAGCTGTGTATACAATCCTCTGACTGACAAACTGACCCCTACACACCCCTTTAACACCAATACACAAGTCTGCATGCTGTCGAGCATAGAATGAAGCCCATTATATAGTTCACTACTCATCCAACAAAGCAGCCATAAAGAATGCAGTATGCTCCTGGCAGGATTGGAAAGTTGACTTAACTCTGGAAATTCCGACATAAAAATGTTGTTTCTATTTTACAAAATTTATTTTGGTCAAAGTTCAGTTTTGTTCAACTTTTATGAGCCCAGTGCTGTGATGTTGAAGGAGCCGCACTTATAGAATAGATCAGGATTTTTTTCTAAAACAATAATTACTCTGCCAAATAATGCGGCGAAGTTATGTGTTGATTGGTGTTGATTTGTCTGTGTGTCGGTTTGTCTGTTAGCAACATTACTCAAAAACAGACAAAAACAGACAAACGGATTTGGATAAAATTTTCAGGAAGGTCAGAAAAGACACAAGGACCAAGTGATTAGATTTTGGCAGTGATGCAGCTTATAGTCTGGATCCACGGATTTGCTAAAGATTTCTGTATCATTGTGAGATAGCGACACAGCATCACTGTAACCATGACAACAAGTGAACACTACTTCAGCTGCCTGCTGATGATCACATGATTGTGATCCTACTATAAATCCACTTATCCATCGGAAATCATACAATGACTGAGCAGCCTAGGCTGAGTGCTGCACTCTGAGTGCTTCTCTTGTTTTGTACATGCGTCCTTTTTTTAAAAAGAAAAATCTGAACTTAAGGTGGAGAAAGTATGTCTAAAACCCATGTCCCACATGCCACACATTTCTACTTGATAGCATAAGTTTTCAGTTACTGTATAAATACACATATAGTTGAAATCTTTCAACCAGTGCAATAATTCAAGAGAGTTCAGTGGTTTGAATGTAGAAATAAAGATACAGCATGTGTTTTAAAATGACCAAAGTGTGTAATGGTACTCTCAGCAGCATTATTCAGTTGGGTAAGCATCTATACTTCTGTATAGGGGCTGACTGTGTGTGTGGATGACACAGCGGGATGATGGGTGACTGCCTGCTGGAATTTAAGTCATGCTATCATGGGTGAAGGCTTCTACAGAATGGAACCTCTTTGCTGCTTCAAGAGGCAGTTTTTGATCTTGTCACATTTTTACTAACTCTGCAATATAAGCCAAACATAAGTCCTGCACCTCTAAGGAAACAGCAGAACAAACAGCTAGGAATAGAGAGAACTCAAACACGGCCGTCTAGTAGTTTAAGACAGTTACAATGACCAAAACAATGTATAAAAAGCAAAAGTTGAATTTGTCTATTAGTTCAAGTTGTCTGTTATTTTTTTCTAAATATTTCACCATGCTAAATGTATATTTCAACACTTTCAAAAGTTTGCTGAAAACTTGCTGAACTCTATACCACTTCTGAGCTGTGCATTTATTTTATTGATCAAATATGTTTCGTTTTTTTTCTGAGTCTCCCCAGTATGTTTGATATACTTGACTCCTCTCTGCTCTGTGTAAACCCAATCTGTAGTTCAGCTGAATATTCACAGAATGTGGCTTCTCAGTTGTATCGAGGAGCCGAGTTGTTGTTTCTTTAAAGGTCTAGTGCGATTTATCTTTACTGAATTTCTGAATCAAACATTAAATGAAGTTATTTTAATGAAATGCACACATTTTTAAAAATATTATAATAATCAGAGGTGGGTAGTAACGAGTTACATTTACTCCGTTACATTTACTTGAGTAACTTTTTGGAAAAAAAAAAAGTAGGTCTTACAGTAGTTTTACTCTGCCATACTTTTTACTTTTACTTGAGTATATTTGTGAAGAAGAAGCGCTAATTTTACTCCGTTACACTGGGCTACACTCCATTCATTACTTTTTTTATTTACCACATTAGAGCTGCTTTATTTTGTCAGAGATTCCTCCAGAGGATCTACCACATGACTGTGTTTCACCAATCAGACGAAGCAACAATAATCACGTGACCGTTTCACCAGACGTCGCCCTGCGGTCATATGACCTCATACAAACTGTGGCAGCATAGCGGCACAAACTCTACACATGTAGCAGACAGGAAATGAAAAAAACGGGGGCATTTTTGAGAAGTTTGATCTTGCGTCGGAGTCATTAGCATACATTAGCATAGCATTAGCATGGATATCTCCGGGTTTTGTCTTCTGTTTACTAACACGGGCGAAGTGAAGCATGACGTCAGGCTGGGATTCTAGTTCTAATGTTATTTTCTATCTACTGTGTTATTTTCTATCTACTGAGCCTGTACCATTTGGAGGGAAGTGAAATACAGCAGATTTTCTCACTGGAAGTAGTTTGCACTGTTCAAACATACAAACGTTACCTTACTACAAGTATTTGTTTCAAAAGCTTTATGTTGTGAAAAACAGATTTGGAAATTTGTTTCTTGTGCCTTAACTTGTCATTTTGTAAAGATGTTATTTATTTTTGTTATTTTATTATTTTATTATTTGGAAATACCACAATTTGCACATTATTTTACATTTTTGTCTGATCACATCATTTCTAAAAAATATATCGGACATTACAATCAAACAGTTACTCAGTACTTGAGTAGTCTTTTCATCAAATACTTTTTTTCTTTTACTTGAGTGACTTTTTGGACGACTGCTTTTTACTTCTACTTGAGTGATATTATTTTCAAGTAACGTTACTCTTACTTCAGTACAATTTTTGGCAACTCTACCCACCTCTGATAATAATATTATAATAAATCATACCACTGTTCAAAAGGTGAATTGTAACTGCCTCTATATGAAGACAATTGAACTGAAAATCGAGTTGAACTGATCCATCTGAAACAACTTCATGCCTCAAGTCAAGAACTCCACACTCCATATATATACACTACTGTTCAAAAGTTTGGGGTAACCCAGACAATTCCATGTTTTCCACGAAAACTCCCACTTTTATCCATGTGCTAACATAACTGCACAAGGGTTTTCTAATCATCAATGAGCCTTTCAACACCATTAGCTAACACAATGTAGCATTAGAACACAGGAGTGATGGTTGCTGGAAATGTTCCTCTGTACCCCTATGGAGATATTCCATTAAAAATCAGCTGTTTCCAGCTACAATTTACCACATTAACAATGTCTACACTGGATTTATCATTCATTTAAAATTATCTTCATTGAAAAAAACTGCTTTCTTTCAAAAATAAGTACATTTCTAAGTGACCCCAAACTTTTAAACAGTAGCATATCCTTTAAAAGTATAGGGCTTTGGATTTAGAGGAATATATTTGCATAAATGGAATATGACATTCAAAATATGTCTTATACAATAATACATACAATATAATATGATACATGTAATATGTGTGTATGGATAGCTGTCTCTCTGTGTTAGCCTGGTAATTGACTGGCAGTCCAGAGTTCCTTTTGTCCTATCTCACCTGAGACAGGCTCTATTATTAACATAGCTGCTGTGTTTCTATGGGTTCTGCTAACTTTGGGTCCACTAATGTTGTCAGAATGTTCCTGAAAACTGTCCTGTGAAGTTTCTGTGACCTTGTTGGTCTATATGACGCGGCCTGTGGTGATGTAGCTTAAGGGTGCTTTCTGGTCACAAATGGGCTAACACCAGAGGTTAGACATACAGTTCAACATCACCTGGATTCTTCTGTGTTTTCTGAGAATTCTCCACTAAACAAGAGTTCAGTATCAAGACAAAAAACAGGTTGCAAGGTTGGAGAGAAAAGGTGGTGAGAGATGGGAGAGTGTCAGGTAGAGGGTGAGAAAGAAGACATTACTACTCAGTGCAGGTACTGTAAGAATGCGAATGACTTCATTCACAGATGAAACACAATCTTAGGCCTTGTCCACACGTAGCAGGGTTTTTGTAAAACCGAATATCTTGTCCCCTCCGTCTAGAAAAAAAACTTACGTACACACCACCTCGTTTTTAGAAAAAAACTCCATCCACATCTAACCGCATAAGTGCGTTTTTCAGCACATTCATAAGCATGCCGGACCTTTAGGTGGCAGTAGTTCCCCAAATCCTAGCAAGGAGGTGGAGAATAACCGTCCTTAACGTCGTCCTTCGCCTGTGTTGTTGAATGTGGAGCAGTATCTGGGCTTGTAAAAACAAGCAAGTAAAAAGCGCCTGTACAAGAAACAGCGTCCAAAACCTTGTGAGAGCATCCATACTGTTACCGAATGTAAACACAGGTCGCATATGTGACGTAAGAACATATTTTGTCGCAGGCGGTGACGTTTCGAAACGCAAAACCCCGGTTACTGATGTCCACATGCAGACGCATAAAACGGAGAATTCGCAAATCTTCACTTTGGTCGGAGTTTTTAAAAAGAATCGTTTTTGATGACGTAAATCTGCGTTTTCGTGTGGATGATAGGCCGAATCGTAGAAAAATATCTTCGTTTTGTGAGATACCCGGCTACGTGTGGACAAGGCCTCAGACTGACTCTTCAGCAGATTTTGAGCCAAACTTTCTTGTTTAGGTATATTTTGTAATATAGGAGATTTTAGAAGAGGGAAGAAAAACAGGTTAGAAAACACAAAGCATCTTGTTTAAACCTACAATCCAGCATAGGAAAATATGAAAAAAAAGATTATCATATATACGGTCTGTATCGGCATTTAATGGTGGTTTCATTGAAAGACAGACACATGCTCACAATGACAAATGTTTCTTTCAAAGGACTGACAGCTGAAGAAGATATCCTTTAAACAACTGCTGGATGTGGATGTCCTGTTTGTACCACAGTCTAAAACATTCAACAGGATTTACATACAAGCAAAGTAAAAATGCATTCAAGTCACAGACAAACAATGGACAGGAGGCTGGGCAGGACAAAAAACAATCTCACTGTAAGGAAGAGAAACTAAAGCAACGTACAACCAAACCAAAGGATGTCAGAGATGACAAAAATCTGAGGTCCGCATTCGGTAGTAAGAGAAAAAATAAAATGTGCATGGGGGGGATGAGAAAGGTACTCACGAATGGTTAAATCCATCACTTGAGATGCCAAGCAGAAGACAGGATGCTCATACATCTCTCTTTTTTTCCCTACAGAGAAAGAGGGAGGATACCAAGGCATGCGAGAGCCCATGGTCAGAGAGGATGAGCACAGGTGACTCAGGTTCGACCGATGCAAGATTCTGTGTTGCTAATTAATGTCTTACACTTTCACAAATTCCATGCCAGAAAAGCAGAATTGTGAATGTGTTTTCAAAACTAAAAATGTATTCTATCAAAGGTGCAGTACGCTAGAGAACATCACTTTAAAATTTCAGAGTGTTATTAGAATATTAAAAGGAGCTATGTGGTATTATTACAGTGGGCAGTTCCATTAAATGACTTTACTGCAGGTTCAAAGTAACACCAGCGGTTTTCAGCTATTCATTTTTTTCAGTTTTCAATTTCAAGTTTTTTCACTTTACGAATGGAAAAATGTCTCTCAGTTTTGTTTTTCATTGTTCATGTCTGTGGTGTTGCTTCAGAATTTGACTTGAACAAAAATTTAAAATGACTGATTATTCTTTTTTATGTCTGTGCTTTTGTGCTTGTGGTTAAACTGTAGCATCTAAAGCCTAAAACCAGCCACAGATTCAGCAGTGCAGTCACCTATGTATGTAGCACATCTGACAATGCAATAACTTATTGGCTCACCAGAGTGGAACTATAGGTCATTGTTATTGCTGTTGCTGTTGTTGTTCACATTTAAAACTGACTAACAGACTACTATGGTCACATCATTACATGCCACGTAGGGCTCAGGCCTTATTGATCTTGAAGTTATTGTTGAGTTTAAAGAAATGTGTGGATTATTTTTGACTCATGCAAACACTCTAATTAAATATATTGTGTTATTTTTCACAGAATACTTTGTGTCAAAGCAACAAATGTTTACATTTTTTTAAATAACATCTGTAGTGGTCTTGGTCAAAATTACACAACTGTTCAAAAGTTTGGGGTCACTTTCCCATGAAAACTCCCACTTTTATTCATGTGTAACATAATTGCACAAGGGTTTTCTAATCATCAATTAGCCTTTCAACACCATTAGCTAACACAATGTAGCATTAGAACACAGGAGTGATGGTTGCTGGAAATGTTCCTCTGTACCCCTATGGAGATAATCCATTAAAAATCAGCTGTTTCCAGCTACAATAGTCATTTACATTAACAATATCTACACTGGATTTATCATTCATTTAATGTTATCTTCATTGAAAAAAATATTTCTATTACTATTCATTTATTTATTTATTGCCTGGGATAGACAACCAACCAAAAGTCTATGACTTGAAGAAATTGCACCATGTTTTGCAATGCCATAGGAGACCCACATCCATATACAGAAGCACCAGCTTCCCCTGGTTCTACACAGCAACTGCGTATAAATCTGCATAACCTGTCCTGGCATCACATGCTGCCCATAGAAAAGTTTCCAGACACTCATCCACTGTGATATTTGAACTTCAGTTACAGATCAGTGGCAGGCGCTTCATGCACTTTTTCTCAAACCTCCCTGATCACTGCCAGCTTGTCTTGTTGAGGGCGGCCTCTCTTGTATCACAAGTCCTGAGGCGAATCACCCACGTCCACAAGTGAAGTGTCTAGAGTGATATACTGGCATTAAAACTGCTGAACAAGATTGTTCAACCTATAATTTAGCTTTATAGATCTACACATCCCAGATAAATCAGAAGACTCTTGTATGCTTGGAACTCTGTCCAGTTCACCTATATTCTTGTGTGTATAGACTTAAAAAGACACACATGCAAGGATCTGCTAAGTGGAAGTTTATATATAATAATTGTAGTCTCATCTGTTCTTCTTATGACCAATCACTTTTGACCAGAAACACCACAGATTTGCAGAAAAACTGAAACTTTGACAAAAATGACTAAAATGTGTTTTGTGTGTGTGTAGTGGCGAAAAAAAGCAGTCTGTCCTGTTGATTCATTATCTTGTCATTATGAAGTGATTGTTCCCCAACCTGTCTTTTTTTTTTAGCTTAGCTAAAATGTAAATAGATGTCTTCCTTCTCATTTGTTGTTGTTTTTTTAAATAATCTATCTCTTGCAGTCTGACTGTTGAGCATCAACCAATACAAACAGGTTGATTTATGTTATCCTTTATTGGGGCTGCACAGTGGCTTGGTGGTTAGCACTGTCGCCTTACAACTAGAAGATCCCCGGTTCGTGTCCCAGCCTGCCCAGGATCTTTCTGCATAGAATTTGCATGTTCTTCCTGTACATGTGTGGGTTTTCTCCAGGTTCTCCAACTTCCTCCCACAGTCCAGAAACATGCTGAGGTTAACTGGTGATTCTAAATTGTCTGTAGGTGTGAATGTGAGTGTGACTCTTTGTCTCTCTGTCTAGCCCTGTGATAGACTGTTACCTGTCCAGGTGAACCTGTGATAGACTGTTACCTGTCCGGGGTGTTTCCTGCCTTCACCCTAATGGTGCTTTTCCATTAGCACCTACTCGGCTTGACTCTACTCAGCTTGTGAGGTTTTCCATTAGGATGTAGTACCTGGAACCAGCTACTATTTTAGTACCTAGTCAGCTGGGGTTCCAAACAAACTGAGTCGAGCCGATAATGTGACATCTACAGAGTGCAGGCCTCTGATTGGACAGGGAGTGATGACACACAAGAGCGACTCCTTCACGAAAACCCACATTTAAAAAAACAAACAAACAAAAAAAAAAACTGGCAACAGCGACAACGGTGTGCATTGCTCTTCATGGAACTTCAAGGAAGCCATAGACCGAGTAGCAGGTACACCATCGTCTCCATGTCCTCCATTGTTGTGTTGCATTTGTGTCGCACACAAATGACGTTCAGGGACTTCCGGGCCACCGTGCTATGACGACTCCACCCACGATGAGGTAGTACTCAATTGTAATGGAAAATCGCCTAAACCGAGTCGAGGCGAGTCGAGTCAAGCAGAGTAGGTGCTAATGGAAAAGCGCCTTAAGTCAGCTGAGATAGACTCCAGATTAAGTTGTGTATAGATAATGGATATCTTTTGTGTACTTTAATAATGATCAACATAAACTTTTTTGAATTGTCTATTTTCTTTTCATTTTGTCACAATATGGTTGCATAATGTAGTGTAAGCAAATCACATTTACATTTTATTATTAATATTATTTGAAATTAAATTTTGAAAGAAATTATTTAAACCTCTAAATAACAAACAAAAAAAAGGTGGGATAGTAAATAGGAAGAATATAATCAGTTAGCCACATTAGCCAGGACAAAACCAGGCCTACAGGGTGAAGCCACAGCTTTCAGAAATCTTTTTGATGTCAGAAGTAACATTAAACAAAGTTTACACTCTCCCTACCGTATTGAGGGTCCCATATCGTGACCCATTTCAACAAATTAGAGTTTCACATCAGTAGTGCAGAAGGGGTTAATTTCATGACTGTATGACCCCTGGTTTCAGCACTGTTTTCAACAGGCTGTTTAAGTGCAGAATCAAATTTAGCTTGGCTGCTATAGTCCACCCCCTTCAGGAAAAAGATTCTCTCTGTGTCTGTGATTGACTGTGGCAGCTGACAAAAGCTAATTAGCGCATGAGACAAGGACTTTCTGTTACTTCAGATTTTCTCTCTGAGTGATCAGTTTACAAGGAATCATCATTGAATCTACAGCTCAGCTGTTCTCCAGTTGTGTTTGGTGAATTTGTCAGGCATTTTTAAAGACCAGTATTTTAGCAATGAAGAGCAGCAGCTTGGAAATGGCTCTCAGAGGACTGCTGGTTGACATGTAGTCTTATTAGGATGTTTTTCAGTCTATTCCATATTATACTGTTGTCCAACAACAGAAGGATTGGTATACTGGTTACGCATTTTCTTCCTAGTAATAGAATAAAACTGTGACTAGCTTCTCATAGCTTTTATGTACTGCATCTGTATGTGGGATATGAGGGTCAGTCAGGCTGTCTACATTGGATTAACCACTGTTCTTCCAAGCACTTGCAAAATCTACAATATCAGTGTGTTTTTCTGTAGGTCAAGACATGCACCAGTGTGAAGTAAAGAGGTGCTGAGGATAATCAATGATTGCAATGGACATACTAAGGTTCATCTTCCTTAGTGTTTTCAGGGAGGTGATGGTTTCTTTATAGACATTGTCTTAAAATGATCATTTGAAATAATTCAGTGTCACATTTTAGGAAATGTGCTTGTTTGCTGTCTTGTATTCATTTCATTGTGCGTTAGGAAAGCTAAATAGCTAACTTGCCCCTTTAGTACAGGTCAGACATTTTTGTTATTTTTTATTAAATCTGAAACTGAAGATAGTGAATGAGAGAAAAAGGGACAAAGAGTGCGACAGGGAACAAGTCTGAATGAGAAACTGCACCTGGGACTCATTTTATGGACTGTTGTGTTTCTGTAATTCTGTAACTTTGAGTAATGCATCAGTCTCACATGAATGCAATCAAACACATGCTCACTAAAGTGACCCATGAAGACAAAAGTTAGCAGTAGCAGTTAACAGGTATATGTTTCTGTTTTTTGAGAAAAAAATTTGTGCTAACCTGGGCTAAATAAAGCAGAACAAATCCCTGCCCTCAACAATCATTCATTCACAAAACGAATAAAAGACAACAAATAAGCAAAATTTTCCGAATGTCAAAAAGTTTAGAGATACAATATATTAAGTGAAAGTAATACCAGATATGAGTCCTAATCAGCTTGAGATTAAATATTGCAGATGTCTACTAAAAAAAACCTGGACCATGCAAGAGAAAAAAAGAAAGCGCAACAAGGGGCAGTCCCATTTTATCTTTTTGAACTGGTCTTCATTTTTTCAAACAGCAACTAATGAGAAGAAACAAACCCCAACTGACAAGAAAAACGGGAGTGAGTATGGAAGTCATCAAAGATCAAGTGAGAGGAAGGTACAGAAAGGAAGAAGAAGGAGCATCACCTCAGCTACCAGGCAAGCCAAAGTGAAGGAAAGATGCAGTCTCAGCTGAAAGAGGATCTGAGACATGGTGGACCAAGTCATCATAAAGACTGAATTGAATGCATTTTTACTTAGAGTACATATGCTCCTAAAAAATCCAAGCAAACATATCATTCCTCACTTTAAACAACTGTCATACCATTCAGTACATTATTAAATAGATTCAAAGGGTTTTCCTGAAGCTGTGAAAAAAATGTAATACAGAAGAATATGTTAAATTACTGCAAGGACCAAATGTCTAAACATCTTTACTTTTGTTCCATCAGTTTTCTAAAAAAAAAAAAAAAAAAGGGGTGGGGGGGTGGGGGGGGGTGGATTGTATGTAAATCCCACCTGAGCATGGCTAATGATACACTTCCATTCAAACGTTTGGAGTCACCCAGACAATCTCATGTTTTCCATGAAAACTCACACTTTTACTCATGTGCTAACATAATTGCACAAGGACTTTCTAATCATCAGATTTTCAGCACCATATTTGTCCAAGCTGTTAACGTTACGGGACCAAAAAAGAGCTCTGAGGTCATCAGACTGTGACCTCTTTAAGCAGCACCTTCAGCAACAGACTGTTACACCCTAAGTGTAAGAAAGGAATGTTTCCACTAGTCCTTTATTCCAACATTAGTCAGACTTTACAACGCCGCATTATAAACTGGTCTGCTTCTGTTTACTGCTGCACTTTTTCATTTTACAGTCCACCTACTTATGTGCAATAACTGATGCAACCTCATCCTCTTGTATATAGTTTTCTTTTTTTTAAAAAAATAAAAAAAACCTCATCATCTGTATATAATGTTTCTCTGCCATTTTGCATTGTGTTTTTTTTTTCTTATTTATTTTTTTTCTAACACCTTCATACTTTTTTTCTTGGAGCTGCTGTAACGGTGAACTTTCCCCACAGTGGGATCAATAAAGTTTATCTTATATCTGATCAGTGGCTGCTTGATGTACTGAGGTCTAAATATAAACACTGTGGTTACCTGGCGTTCTCTATAGCTGCACCCAGGCTCTGGAACAAGCTCCACCATCACTGACCTAGGTCCTTTTAAATCAAAACTCTAAACCTTTCTGTTTAAAATGGCTTTTCTTACCTAACAGCATGGTAACGTTTTATTTTGTTTTTTTATATACTAACTTTTAGATGTATATGTAAGTGCTGTTTTTTTTTTTATTTTATCGTATATTTTACTGCTGTCGCTGTTTTAAGTTACTGTAAGGTGTTTAAGTTATTCTCTTGTTTTTACTGTAATGCACTTTGGTCACTCATTGGGCTGTTGTAAAGGGCTATAGAAATAAACTTTAAATTTCAGCACCATTAGCTAGCACAATGTAGCATTAAAACACAGGAGTGATGGTTGCTGGAAATGTTCCTCTGTACCTCTATGGAGATAGTCCATTAAAAATCAGCTGTTTCCAGCTAGAATAGTCATTTAGCACATTAACAATGTCTACACTGGATTTCTGCTGCTATTCTTTCAAAAATAAGGACATTTCTAAGTGACTCCAAACTTTAGAATGGGAGTGTATATGACAGCTTAGTTTCAACTGTTCATTGCAGCAGTTCCAGTAGCGTCTACAGAACTTCACTTGACAAACAGCACTGTCTTTGTCACTAGCTCACCAGTGTTTGATGCTGTTGGTAATTTATTACTTGATGAAATTAGGTAAACGTGATTTGTCTATCCTTCAGTGTTCTGTCAGCATTCCAATCATAACCACATACTGTATCATAACCACATTTTGCAAGCTCTGCCCCACAGAGATTACAAATCTTCTCAACACTGCATTCTGAATCTCTCACATCTGAATCCATGTGTGACAACAAGTTAGGCATTACCATATCAACAGCAACATCGAGTCACAATTCACCTGCTGTGTTTGTACTAAGCACAAAGAGGAATGAGAGAGCAGTGGCTTACCTTCCAGTTTGGCATACTCTGAAAGGCGCTGGTAGTTGACTAGAGCCGCCTGCTCCAGACACTTACGAATCACAGCCTTGACTTCTTCTTGTGGGACCGGGGTGACGATATCTTTCATCAGAACCTTACAGGAAAGAAACAGCAGGATGAACTTTTTTGGGGTTTTTTCCCCAGTTTTCACAAATCCTTTTCCATTTTCCCCAGAACTTGCTCTACATGGCATCTGTATATGGATGACCTATTTAGATAAGAGTACACTAATTTCAATATAGGAGGTGTAAATGCACAGCGAACACATCTGGGTCAGAATTACATTGGATGACTTAACCAGGAGGTAGTCAGGCTTGAACTGACCCATGTAGAATGTCTAAATACACTCTGTGTTGAAAAGTCACAAAACTCAAGCAAACCTAATAAAGTTACAGGTGGCAGTAATGTTAACTCAGCAATGGGAAGATGTGTGGAAATGTATGCTCGGCTGTGTTAGCATTCAAAATGAGTGATCACAAAGATTATAGATTTATATTTTAGCTTACCCTTTCAAGCAGGGACAGCGTTGCTTTTAGTGCTCCTTCTGGCCGTCCAAATGGGAAGCAGTACCTGGAGAAGCAGGACGGTGACTTTTCATTTAAACTGTTCCATTTAACATTCACATTTGGATCTCAGAGCATGGTCGAGGTGCATGACTCCTACCTGAAGTGAGTAATCTGGTTTTCCAGAAGCACCCGCAGCCTCTCCTTGATCTCCCCAAAGCGCTCCTTCTCCTCAACAGTCACAGTTCCAATGCCATCAGGCCTGAAAAACAGTGGCATTTACAGGTAATGAAAGGCTTTGCAGTCTATCCAGGCAGCGTTTCAGTGCCTAATAAGTGAGTAAAATTGATGATTTTCTCTGGATATCACTGTTTCATCTCCGTGGAGAACATCAGTGACAGAATCCTCTAAAAGAACAGCCTCTTGAGTCCTGATGACTCTCTTATTTAACTCACACTCGGAGGACAATCAAGGTATAAAAGACAATCAAAATATGAACTTGGCTCAGGGGTCATCAGCAGAGGTGGGTAGTAACATTTACAGTTACATTTACTCCGTTACATTTACTTGATTAACCTTTTAAGGAAAAATGTGCTTCTGAGAGTAGTTTTACTCTGCCATACTTTTTACTTTTACCTGAGTATATTTGTGAAGAAGAAGCGCTACTCTTACTCCATTACTCTGGGCTACACTCCATTCATTACTTTTTTATTTACCACATTAGAGCTGCTTTATTTATCAGAGAGACGCCCCCAGTGGATCTACCACATGACTGTGTTTCACCAATCAGACGAAGCAACAATAATCATGTGACTCCGTTTCACAAGACGTCGCCCTGCAGTCACATGACCTCATACAAACTGTGGCGGAATAGCGGTGTTACAGTTCAACTGGTGATCAGGTTAACTGGCCATAGTTTCCGTCTCCAGATGTTTCGTCCACAGATTCGTCACGATCAGACCTGGATTTACATGAAATAAAGATACCAGATAAAGAAGACGTCGCCGAAAAACATCGGCATCACTACTTAATAAAGTCTGTATCCATGTAAATATCATCTACAGACAGTAAAAAGAAATGTGCGGGCCGAAAAAGAAAACACGTATTTTTCAAGTACGGTGAGAGGATTCGAAACCACGTAATCCAGCGATAAAATTACAAGACCACCGTTTTACTCATTGTGCTACCGATCAGCTTAACAAACATTCCGCTTTATCTAGATCACTGTCATCCTGTCAGGTGTTTAACACCTGGTGATTGTTCAGGAAACACGTCCATGTCAGCTGGGGATAATCACAATTTAACACAGGCTTCCTGGTTAACAACGGGTCAGAAAACTATTTATTGTCTCACCAAGAAAACCCACAACATAGAAGCACGTCCACTGCTGTGTTGTGTGTTAGTCTGAGTTCAGTGGAACAGATCCAGAGCAGAACTTCAGGTTTAACTCGGGTTTGTTCTCAGAAACACTCAGACCCTCAGCAGCCTCCCATCAGAACAACACGCAGCAGAACATCAGCTGGATTTGCTAAAATACATCGGAACAAACTGAGACCACGTTGTTTAAACTAGTCACTCAGAAAACAATAAAAACTCGTTCAGTCATCCACGTCCTAACCGTCATTCAGAGCACGTTAACCGCTGATTATTTTTGCTATTTTTTATTTTATTATTTGGAAATACCAGAATTTGCACATTATTTTACATTTTTGTCTGATCACATCATTTCTAAAAAAAATAAATCAGACATTACAACCAAACAGTTACTCAGTACTTGAGTAGTCTTTTCACCAAATACTTTTTTACTCTTACTTGAGTAATTTTTTGGATGACTGCTTTTTTACTTCTACTTGAGTGATATTATTTTCAAGTAACGTTATCCTTATTTGAGTACAATTTTTGGCTACTCTGCCCACCTCTGATCATCAGTCACATCTGGACAGTGTGGGAGAGGAATGTGAGCACTGGGCAGTGTTTAGGAGATGCTTCATGGTATCTCCACTGCAGACATGGTTCACCAAAGATTGTGGTGACACTTGTTCAGAATTTTACCTGGATGAAATAGTCTGATACTGGTTCTGTGGAAGACAATCTTTTCCAAAGTTTCCAAAGAATTGTCTAATTACAATAGAGAATAATATGTGATTAACCTTAACAACACGAGTTAACCATTCATTAACCAGTCAGTCATTCAAATTAAAGAAATGCAGATCTGAGATTAATGGTTTTCGCCCCCTACAGTTGTGACTGGATATATTGCATCTCAAAGTCCCAACAGCAGACAAGCATCTCCCCCAACGATAAAAGGCTTTCACTCACCCTAATTTAATCAGTAACGGTACCACAACTCTTCAACTTAGATGAGGCACACATGGGAGAAATGTGAAATACCATATATCACTGTGCAATCAGATAATACAACAGCAATGATGTTATAGAGCTGTTCTAGAAATTCTTAATTGCTAATAACAAACTTAATGAAACAGAAATGTAACACAACAATGCTGCATTAATTTATTGCATTTTAATAACAGATACAGCCTGGTCCTGGTCCAAGGACCAAAAGGCTGGAAGTTGTTACTCCTTCCATCCATTACCAGGCCCCACTCCATGAACGTGTTGAAGCAGACAGTGTCCAAAAGTGTGCATCTTGGCAATAAATGTCACTACAATGCTGACAATACAAGACACAAAATTCTCTGAGAGAGATCAGGGAGGTGGTGGGAAATCCACTTCCTCTCACACTGACCAAACAATTTAAAGTGTCATCTTCTTCTCTTTGATTTTACAGCTCTAATACCAGACAGCAGTGACTTCCATACATGCACTGCATCTCCTAATAGAAGGGCTGTGCACAGTTTATGGGTGCAGAGCACTTTAAGAATTATTTCAATCATTTGGCATGTCTAAGTGTTTTTCTGCTCAACAGATGTGAGCTGCTGCTGCTGCACACAGATTCTCACTGTATTATTGTCCTTTGGGATTTTACAAACGTTAATATGTTTTTCTCTGACTGTATTTATATAATTGCTTCACCATTTTGCCACATATCAAGTATATTATGAAAATATGTACACTGTAAAAACTATAACTAATATGTTACAGTACAAAGGACTACAGAACACAATTAACAATTCTCTGTTCTTGTGAATAATCATGTCAGGATCCAAAGTAATTAGGACTCTCACTGTCAGTGAAACAAGAGACTGGAAACAGTTACAACTTTCACTTCAGATGCAATAGTTTAAATTTATAAGGCCTAATGAAATGAAAAAGTCATTTTTATGCTGAAGATTTTAAAAATATCTTTCTTAATTACTAATATTTTATTAAGTTAGATTATCTGGATTTAATTAATGACCACTTCCACTTAAACTTAATATATTGAATCTGCTGGGGTTTTTTTAAATGTTCACTAGATTGCAACCTACCCATTTAATAATATATACAGTAATTTTAGCAAACATTGCAATAAGTTCAAATGAATTGAATTTCTTTTTCTATTTTAGTTTTTTCACAGTACTAAAATAAAAATGAGCTGCACGGTGACTCAGTGGTTAGCACCGTCGCCTCACAGCTAGAAGATCCTCGGTTCCCGTCACGGCCTGGGCCTGGGACCTTCCTGTGTGGAGTTTGCATGTTCTCCCTGTGTGGGTTCTTATCGGGTTCTCCAGCTTCCTCCCACAGTCCAGAAACATGCTGAGGTTAATTGGTGATTCTAAATTGTCTGTAGGTGTGAATGTGAGTGTGATTGTTTGTCTCTATGTGTAGCCCTGTGATAGACTGATGTTCTATGTATGTTTCAATCAAAATGTAAAGCACTTTAAATGGCACTGATTTGTTTTGAAAGGTGCTATATAAACTTGATTTGATTTGATCACCTGGTCTCCAGTGTGGACAAAACTCCACGTTCTACCATTGAAAAACACCACCAGCAACAATCCAAACAAGATGCAAAAAAGAAAAAAAAAAAAAAGTGTTTGTATTGTTTTTTTTATTGCATTTTATTGTTTTTCTTGTATTCTTATATAATTTCATAACTTGTTTAAGAAACTGTTGCAAAGAAATTTTTCGCCAGGATTATTGTATTTTTTCTAATTATTAACCTTGCAAAAAAAAATTTCATGCAAAATGACTTGTGCTCAGTTAAAATGGGAATGCATGTAGTGAAGGAAAGCATAGGGCATTCTCGCCCTGCGTTCTCCTTGCTTTTTCAAAGCATACATTAATTACAGCTTTAAATGCTCATGTGTGTATGGGATGTGTTTATCATTTGTGACATGGTTGGGTCTGGGTGGAGTGTGAGCAGAGTGCATGTGACAGAGGAGGTGCTGGACTGGTGGCCATGACAGCATGATGAGAAGCAGGAGACATGACACTCTCCGCTCGCTCTCTCTACCCCCTCCTTTGACATGTCATTTCAGCAGACAGTGAGAAACTGTGTGTCTGTGTTGGGGGGTGGGGGTGGGTGTCCCTGAGTGCTTTGTTACATTTTAGGCTTTACCAGTTTGCTCAGCATCAGTGATCATCTAATCCAGACGTCCATCAGTTTTCATGGGCATTTGAGCAGACACTGTCAGTGTGTCGCAGCCACCTGTGGGCCTCTGCTGCTGGAGATGCACGATGCCAAGGAGAGGATAACTGCATGGACCTCATGGTTTTAAGCCTGTAGGCTGCTTGCTTTAAATTCACCAGCAGTCTAACTGGCAAGATTCATTATGTCTGTGTTTTTTTAACCCTTAGATGTAGGTGAAAAATGATGTTGCAATATCTCTGTAATGAAAACTTTTATTATTTCATACTCCAGCTATTCCTCAAAAAACATCTTTACAAAACCTTTTTTTTTTTTTAAAGTTAGCTTTTATACTTTTGAAGAAATTGTAATATTTGTATTACTTCCCCAAGCTCTTTCATACAAGAGGTGCTGGAGGGACGGAGAGCAGCAACAGCTGGAGGAAAAGAGTGGAACAATGTCTACAAAATGGACTTTGGCATTCTTCTACTGATGCTCTGTATAATATTCTTCTTTGTCAATTAACAAATTGTTCAAAATCTGTTATAAAGTGAAAAATAAACATATTTCAAACATGAAGTCATTCTTGTGTGGACAAAAATATAATAAAAACCAATAATACAAATGATTATTCTTAAGCAAGATGACAAAAATGGTATAAAAACACAGTGATTCTTGTGCGGGTCATTTTTGACCCACTTCTGGAAGAGTGTAGGGTCCAATCATTGGAGCATCTATGGGCTAAAGAACATACAATACGTTTTCAAAATGTCAACAAGAGATGCTTATTTCAATATTTTGGAAAGTTTTAAAGAATAAAAAGTATAAGTAATAAAATAAAAATCATAAACAAACCCTCATTACAACAAAGTGATAGGTGAAATAATAATAAATGATCCTTCATGAGCTTTTTTCTTTTTAGCTTGAGCCTCTAAGTCTGACTTTCTGTTTTTGGTAGTCTTTGTTTTAATTCAGATGATTTTATGCATCAGCAATATATCTGAGTGCACGCATGCCTGTAAAATTGGAGAGTAGTTCTTGTAACAAAAAACCCTAGTGAAAAGCCATCTCACCTTTGTCAGTGTGACAGAAAATAAAAGCTGGAAATTTCACACTAATTAAGTCCTGCAGGGCTTTCTGTTGTTTCTCTCCAGCTGCATGTTATTCCTTGGCAGCTTCCTCATGTTTGCCTGACCTGATGACCTCACAGCTCTGATGACGACAACAAGCAAATGAGCCATCAGTAATTCACAGACGGCGAGCCAGAAACACTTTCACATCTGCACTAACACTGTACGCCTGCCACTTCATGAAAACAAAATAAAAAATCTGTTTAAAATTATATCTAAAATAATTGTTCATGCATGAACATTATCGATATGTGTGGTATTTTCTATACATCACCATACAAGAGCTAACCGTATGTCACATTATATAAATTAATAAATATAATAATAAGGAACATAATATAATGCTAAATTCAACTCAATTCAAATGACAAACTTAAAATTACCTTAGCTTTTGTAAATTTAACTGAAAAACAGACACCTAATATTTACATTATTAATAAGAATCTAGTTATTTTTTAAATGAAATAGAAGAAGAGTGTTGATGTTTTGACAATTTACTTTAAAGGCATTTCATAACAAACAGTGGATCTGAACGGAATTGACATTTAGCTGGACAGAAGTCAAATCCAGACACTTGAGCAGGCAATCGGGCAACTGAGTCCAAGTTGGTGCAACAACAGCTCCAGGCCAGAGGGCTGTTAGGAGGCAGGGGTCGGGGTGAGGAGTGTGTGTGTGTGTGTGTGTGTGTGTAGGTGTGTGTGTGTGTGTGTGTGTGTGTGTGTGTGTAGGTGTGTGTGTGTGTGTGTGTGTGTGTGTGTGTGTGTGTGTGTGTGTGTGTGTGTAGGTGTGTGTGTGTGTGTGTGTGTGTGTGTGTAGGTGTGTGTGTGTGCAAGCAGAAGGGTGGTCTGGGTGAGGTGTGTGTGTAGGTGTGTGTGTGTGTGTGTGTGTGTGTGTGTGTGTGTGTGTGTGTGTGTGTGTGTGTGTGTGCAGGTCTGGGTGAGGTGCATGCATGGGGACACGCAGCAGCAGCAGCAGCAGCAGCAGCAGCAGCAGCAGCAGTAGAAGCAGCAGCAGCAGCAGCAGCAGCAGCAGCAGCAGCAGCAGCAGCAGCAGCAGCAGCAGCAGCAGCAGCAGCAGCAGCAGCAGCAGCAGCAGCAGCAGCAGCAGCAGCGTTGTCCGTGGAGACATTCGACCATCACACATGACAACCTGTCAACCTGTCACGCCTCAACCTCGAGGCACAAAGGCTGAACCTTGGCAGGCCTCTGTTTGATGTGTGTGGATGTGAGTATATGCAGCCTTCATTATTTTTGAATTTTTTTGAAAAAAGTAATCTATGTTTAGATATGAACATCATGGATTTGTTTATTTGGAATGTAAGATTACTCTATAACCTCTTTCTCTAACAGCAATAAATTTAAAAAAATGAAAATGAATGCTCAACAAACATTTCTTTAGAATAGAAAATAATGCTACAAAGTTAATATTTACAATAGCTTCAGGTAAATTGAACTGCTCGTTAAGAGTCACAGGTGAGTGCTTCATTTGAAAATTGCAAAGGTTTAAGTCAACTTTTCCCCTCATTTGTGATATTTTTGTAACACAAATAAATTTCTTTCAAAGGTTTCCTGGATATAATGTCATTTTCAAAGGAAAAAGGTAATTATGTTTTGCTCTATTTACATACAAAATGAAATTGTATTTTTTCTTTCCACAGATTCATATTATCTGTCTTTAGTTTATACTAAGTATTGATCAGAATTTATTAATTGGAAATGTACCAAACAAATGGTGTTCCTATTTTTCCTAGGGTTTGTACCAAACAACAAATTTCTTTCCCCGAAACGATGCGAAAAGTCACGAGGCAATTAAAGACCAGTTTTTACTACTGAGACTCCACATTTCTGCTAAGTCCCTACATTTCTCTTCCCACAGATTTTAATCCAAGCCCTTTTCTAGTCATATTTGTCATCTATTTTTCTCTCTCTGTCTTTTTTTCCCCTCTCTCTTGGAGCGACTGTTGTCCATCTGTCGATGCGGATCAGAAAAGGCCTCAGTCCTCCGTCACTGTTTGTCAGCAAGACAGTTCAGAAGGATGGATAGACGGAGAACGGGTTTAGTTCGAGGGATGTCGAGGGGAGGTGGAGGTGGGGGACACTGACAGACTCTGACCTCTGCCCTCAGCACTGGAGTGGCCTTCTTCTATCTTTGTTTTGCTTCATCCACAGACGGACGACTGCGATGCTGACAGATTTGATGTCTGAGCACATCACAGCAGATTAGACAAGAGGTAAATGGTGCAACTTAGATAATAGAGAACATGCTAGAATGAAAGCCAGATGACTCGTGTGTCACAGGCCAAAGACTCTTCAGGCAATGACACCATTTGGTCTTTGACTGAAAACTACTACCCTTAAATTTAGTGTTCTACCACAGCCACAGAAGTCTTTGTGTGTTGTCACCATACACAGAGATATCTGAAACATAGATCCACTCCAAATTTTAGCTATCATTCAATGATTATTTAGATTTAAGCATCAGTTCTGGCACTTAAAGCTAGCTAAGCTGGCTAAACTACTTGTGAACTGGTGACACTGGTAACATTTTAGCCAACGAGCACTTTGATGATTATGCAGTACAGTCTTCTCAGCACAAGAGGGCCTCCTTCTGACTTTAACATATACGATAAATCACGTAATTAAGCTTCAAAATTAAACAAATCAAATTTTAAACAACAGGGTTATGAAAGTAGCACTTAACAAAATTAAGAGTTTACCTTTTAAGCCTTAATCTGGATAAAAACTTAGTTTTACATACAGTTTGTATTTGTTTTTGTTCTTCTGATTGTTAAATTGTACTCTGTTAATTTTTGTATATGCACCTATATTGGGTTCTGCTCTTTATACTGAAGTAGGAAACACTTCTTCTAACTTACTCCCAGCAGTTTTTGTCACGGTCCTGGGATTGTTAGCTACACAAAGGATTAGTAACACTACCTGTCCATTTGTTTGTTTTGACTGTTAGATCACCATTGGAATGATCTGTAACTGCTTCAAATTTAGACTTCCTTCCACAAATGATTAAGGCTACTAACTGTTCAGAGAACTCAAACCTCATAAGATCTGTTGTTAACCTGGAAGATCATTGACTATATTTAATCTCAGACATTAAAAATATTAATCAGTTTGTTTTTAAACTTCACCATATTTAGGTCTGTACAGTCAGTCAGGTTTTAAATACATGACCAGTCAAAAGTTTGGACACACATTCTCATTTACAGTTTTTTCTTTATTTTCATGACTATTTACATTGTAGATTCTCACTGAAGGCATGAAAACTATGAATGAACACATATGTAGTAAACATAAAAGTATGAAATAAGTCAAGACAGGTTTTATATTTTAAATTCTTGAAAATAGCCACTCTTTGGTTTGATTACTGCTTTGCACACTCTGTCTGGCCAACCTGACTCCTGCACAACACAACTGACGGTCCCAACCCCATTAAGAAGGCAAGAAATTACACAAATGAACCTTGACAAGGCACACCTGTGAAATGAAACCATTTCAGGAGACTACCTCATGAAGCTCACTGAGAAATGCTAGTTTTGATGCCTTCAATGAGAATCTACATTGTAAATAATCATGAAAATAAAGAAAAAAAGCATTAAATGAGAAGGTGTGTCCAAACTTTTGACTTCTAGTGTAGGTTTATAGCGTTGCTCATTTACCTAAACCACTTGTCAAAAAGCGAAAGCACAAGTCAAATATTATCATGAGAACATATTTGCAGAGTTTGGCCCTGGTTCAGGGGTTACCATGTACTTACTGTAGTTGTGAGCAGGACCACCCCAGAGCTTGGATCATAAAATAACTTACCTTTTAGTTCCTGAGAAAACTGTGGATCTGAAGTCCCTTTTCTTCATAAACTCAATGATTTTGAGTTCCCTCTTAGCAGTTTGGGCAGGGAGCTCAGGGGCAGAGGGGAACAGAGCTCGCTCAAGTTCAGCCTCAGATACTGGCCAGGTTAACAACTGAGCCAGTCGCTCGCTAGGTGCGGTTATGTGAAAATGTGAGTTTTGGGGACAGTTGAGGGAGGGTTATTTTGTGAACAAGGTAAAGAAAATGTCATAAAAGGAAAAAAAGATAAGAGGAAGAAAAAAGTGAGCATGCAAACAATATGCATAAATGAAAGAAAAACTTTGAAGTATAAAAACTTAAATTATTCTAATAAAAAATTACATTTTGAGTTTCAGTCGTTTTAGGTGCAGGTTCAGGTTACTCGGTTTGTCCCCATAGGTAGATTTGGCTTAGAGCCGAGTCATCTATTCTTACACATATTTTAAAACCAACAAAGACAACACAATGTGGTACTCAAAGTACGAACACACAAAAAACACACACAAAAACAACGAATGCATGTGTAACGAGCATCCAGTTTCTGTCAGTGGTGAAAATTAAAGGACAAAAGAGTCGGATTTGTACCTGTTTCCATGGACGTGGGAGGCACAGAAGGCAAAGCTGTAGTGCAGCAGTGTGGGGTCGATCATAGCTCCGTTTTCTGCCCTCTCTAGTAGATCGCTAAGGTAACATAAATGCCGATGGCAGCCTCGAACTCCGTATCGGGCACAGTACTCATCCAAAACAAACACCTGACCAGGACTGAACCAGCCCTGTGAGTAACACACACCAACACTGCTGTGTCAGCGCTCTGATGGGAAAAATTAATGTTCACACACACATATAAATGCTAATAATCGTATCCTTACACATAGGAAATTCAATAAGCCACGTCTCCATTCAAATGTAAAATGAGCACCAGTAGCAGAAAGTCTGTTTTCTTTGCCCTTCATCACATTTTTTTGCACTGTTACTCCAACACTTTAACCGTAGCTAAGCGCCAAAATATCTTTGATTTTTAAAACAATGTTTCCTGGTAAGTTTTGTGTGCACAACTAAAAGGGAGCAAAAAACAGGTAGAATGAAGCTCACTTGCAGATTACCTGGAACAGCAATCACTCTTGAACAAACATTTAGACCATGCAGTGAATCCTTTCCATGCTTTACTCACTTGAATTTGACCACTGGACTGTCTGTATGCAATCAGCACAGTCATACATAGACTGTACAGTAGCAATTCTTTTGAATTGTACCAGTGCAGAGTAATTTCAGTAATGTAGCCACAGAGTGCTTAGACCATGCTGGTCAAACCAAAATTTAGAACTTTTCAAGTATGCAGATTTTAAACAGTTAACTAACTGTAAGGTACTTGTTTCAATCATCCAACTTCAATGCCTCCCTTCACTTTTTTGACAGTATAACCAAGCAAGCAGTAGTATGATCAAGCATAAACAAGCATCATGCAATAACTTCTGTGACTTTATGAGATGATAATCCAACAATCCATTGTTTGAAGATGAGAGTAGGCAGGGTTTGAACTTCACTCTTATGCCACCTAATTTCTTCCTTTAATCAAGTACTTACAATACCATTCAAAAGTTTGGGGTCACTTAGAAATGTCCTTATTTTTGAAAGAAAAGCTTTTTTTTTTCAATGAAGATAACATTAAATGAATCACAAATTCTAGAATCTAGACATTGTTAATGTAGTAAATGACGATTCTAAACGACTGGTTTTTAATGGAATATCTCCATAGGGGTACAGAGGAACATTTCCAGCAACCATCACTCCTGTGTTCTAATGCTACATTGTGTTAGCTAATGGTGTTGAAAGGCTCATTGATGATTAGAAAACCCTTGTGCAGTTATGTTAGCACATGAATAAAAGTGGAAAACATGAAATTGCCTGGGTGACCCCAAACTTTTGAACAGTAGAGTATAAATCTTTTACTGTGTACAACTAATTACAACACCATGAATGACAGGAGCAGTTGATATGAAATCATTTCTTACCAGGCAGGAGTAGGAGTCGTTGAGTCTGTGGTCCAGAGTGAGGCGCTGTACCAGCTCAAATAGCGAGGCATGGTCAAAATTACAGGGGTTGGCTGAAATAAACTCATCCATGCCATGCTTCTGCGCTCGATCAGCATCTATTCCCAAAAAATCACCCATCCAATAGGGACACACACAGAGAGAGAGAAAAACAGAAGCAGAGGGTAAGTATCAGAGTTTGGCTGAAAAATAAATATAAGCTTCACCTTAGCGCTGAAATAAATACTGTATTAAAACAAATGATCTTATAAAGTACCCACAATAAAAAAATGCATAGCCCAGTTGTTACAGGTTTACGATAAATAATGTGATAAACTAGACTTTTAAGATCCTGCAAAATGTAAACAGAAATCAAAGTAAAAGTTTAGAACAGTGCAAAATTTGTAAAACTGGTATGTTCAGTTTGGATGTACATATACATTTTGATGCTTGATCAAACTAGTGATAAAAGTAAATTCCACTGAATACTATACTCACTGAAAAAAATATTTTGATATTCTATTCAATGCTATCTCACATCAAATGGAATAATCAAGAATACGATGTAGTCAAGAATTAAACATCAGTGGAGCAGGATGAAGTTAGCTGGACAGGAGAGTTTTCCAGACATTTATCAGAAGGTTACTGCAGATGTGGAGGTGGAAGGTTAGTTCTGAGATCATGCTGTGTTTCTACATATTCACAATCTCTACACCAATTTAATCCAAACAAGCCAAAACATCTTTTGCGGTTCAGGCCTGTTTTCTTTGGCCTTATGCATGTAACTAAACTGATCTTGCTTTGGACAGTGAGTGCTGACAAAACACTTGTAGTGTATAGCAGAAAACATTGGGTGTGCTACATGTACTAAGAAGAGGACAGCTGCTGCTGCTGTGCTGCTGACATGCTGCTTCCCTGTGTGGTCGATGCAGACAGGGTGCAAAACCACAAGACCAAGCCACAGTTTGTGAGAAACTGGAAGATTACAAACAATGACAGCTGGCTGTGCAACCACAGCATTTTACTGCTGCCAACATGCACTCATGAACATAAAAATAAGTTAGCATTTCTGAAGAGCACTTCATAAAAAGTTTGAACTAAACTCAGTTGTCCACTATTGACTCGAAAATGATGCAACAGCCAATAGAAATGTTTATACAAAATCATGTAAATTACAATGTTGTAGTACTGAAAATAAGCTGATAGTCTAAAGGATTAGAATGGACGGAAAAAGAAAGACAACACAAGCACCAGATATCAAGATGTTTGAGAGTTGAAAAACTGGCAGATTATCAACATGTGCTTAAATAGCAAAATGACTACAGTAGTGACTAGCAATAAGCAGAAAAAGCAAAGCCTTCAGAATTTGGAGTGTCTAGTAATAATGGCATAAAATGTTGGGCCTTGCAGCATCAGTATACGTTGTCAAACAGTTAAGCCTCATTCACTTGTACTAAAAATGACAGTCACATAGAATACGTATAGTGGTTATTTTCTGACAACTATCCTATTTATAATAGCTCTATGTAATGTTCAAATCATTGGTTGTCCTGATGCAGGATCCTGGTTTCGGAAATGGTCTCAAGGTGTTTTCCAGATGAGACAATGATATCAAACTGTCAAACGTAGAAAAATGATTACCAAGATTTTTTCTTCTCATGCTTCATGCTCATATTTAATATGCTCAGTATGAGCATGGTCACTTCCTATCACACAGCAAAATATATATATAAACATTGCTTGTAAGATATGGCATAAGAAGGAAATTGAATTTTGACACAGGCAGCTCTGAAAAATAGCACACTCGAAAGGCTTTAATTCTTAATAACTCCACACCTTATCATAGATTCACAGAACTATGATTTTGAGTAGACACTGGACACACAGTTAGGCCAAACCTGGGATGATATGAATGAAGGATGCACTGATCTACACAGCAATCAAGAGATTTGTCAGCCAACGTTCTCTTCACTGCCCATCGAAGGCACCCCAGCTGTCAATCAATAAACAAAACATAGCTGGGATGCTGGGAGCTGATTGTGTTCCCTCAACAAGTCCCAACCAACACCCTCCCCCAAAAATCTAAAAAGGTGACATTGTGGTGCCCCTTTGGTCTGTAGCGGGTGGCCTGTCAGGTCTGTTTGATGTGAGTGAGCGGGAGTGGAGGCGGGAGGGCTGGACAGTAACACGCAGTGACATTAGTCACCCCCACCCGCCTGGACTAGGGAGGGACAACCCTGACAATGATTGATGGCTGCTATTCATTTATAGATCCGGAGGAGAGGATTTGGGAGGCAGTGGACACACTGATGGTCCTGGTGGTCAAAAGCATGTGGCTTGCTTTTTTGTGGACTGATCTTAAAACATATATAAACAGTTTATTCCCCCATATGGCATTGTCAGAAATGCAGCATTTTTGTATTGATGATCAGAAGTCACATGTGTCTGTTTAATATAAATGTACCCACAAACAAAATGACCTTGCACTGAGCACAGGCATGTGTTATGCATGTGTACGTTATGCACGGATTCTGAATCGCGAGACCTAAATATGTAGCGGGCGGTGGGAATTGACGGGACTCAGAAACACCCTAATAATTTAATCAATTGTTCCTTGGACCATTTCCTACAGATAAGTCTATAGTAGGATCACAATCATGTGATCATCAGCAGGCGGTTGACGTAGTGTTCACTTGTTGTCATGGTTACAGTGACGCTGTGCCGCTTTCTGGCAATGATACAGAAATCTTTAACAAAATTGTGGATCCAGACTATAAGCTGCATCACTGCCAAAATCTAAGCACTTGGTCCTTGTGTCATTTCTGACCTTCCCTGAAAATTTCATCCAAATCCATTAGTCTATTTTTGAGTAATGTTGTTAACAGACAGACAGACAGACAAACCAACGCTGATCGTCACATAACTCCGCCATGTTCCTTTGCAGAGTAATAATAGAATGACAAAGACTGGTGTCTGGGAGGAGACACAACATAAGAGAAGGTCACAGGCAAATGTTCAAGTGAGGAGAAAAAAATAAAAAGATGGACACTTTTTTAAAATTTTCTAATCACTCAACATACATCTGCTGTTTTTTTCTTTTCAATTGAAGCTTTAGTGACCTTAAGAGTATACAACAAAATTTTGTTCACCTCTGTGCGATGACTAAAAATGACAAAAGCGGTTGAGTTGTCTGTAGTGTAAAGTGGGTGTTTTACACTACAAATAACATGGTACTAATTATATATAATTAAAAGCAGGTTAACTACTAGTTTAGTTTTTTAAGGGGTTGACTTCTTGAAGTGTCCTTCCAATTGCTGGAGTAATCCTGTAACAGCAGTTTCAGCAGATAATCCGTGTACCTAGTTCAATTCACTTATAGTCTATTTTTTAAATGCAGGGTTTGTAAATAGTGACTTGTGCAAGGCAGCATTTTTCAAGGACAGCTACTTTTTTTTAGACTGATCTTTCCTTAAAACTTACCCAATAGTTTCTGTGTTGAAAATTAACTGAGTAGTTTTGTGTTGTAAATGAAAACAAACTGTTAATACACTAAGCAAAATAATCAAACAATATAAAACTACTACTAAGAATAAACCAAAAAACTAAAAGTTGTGAAAGATAATAACGATGTATCAGGATATTTGTTATCACATGTTTAAACAGAGATTGTAGATCTAAATTCTGGATCATAGATATTTAAGACACAGAATGCCTTCAATTCACAAAGTTCAATGTTTGTACATTTTAGGTGACAACAGGTACAGTTAATGTTGTTGACAGTGGCAACACTATATGAATACAGTATATTATAAGAAAGACTAGTTACAGCATCAAGCAATGCATCTTATATTCTACCGTAAATTACTGTAATCAATTAAACAGTCATGAACTTTTTAAGTGAAGTAGAACTTTAAGACTGTAAATATACAGTAAGATACTGTATATAAAAATATATTTCATAGAAGACAATGCATAAATACCATCTGAACAGCATTCAAATTATTAATATGCATAATGAAAGGAACAACACAAAACAAGAACATATTTGAAAACTAAAGTAGAAAATGCACCCTAATTTTTTTGATTTGACTAAAGCTATATTACAGTCTAAATATTAAATGACAATAATCTTTTGTTTTTGTCTTTTATATGTCCAACAACAACTGTCAGTCAGCCTGCTAAGAAACTGAGTAAGCAGCAAAGCATAGCTTCAAGCAAGCCTTTCAATACTTTGTTGTTACAACGTTTTAATGTATTCTGTTTTGATATGGGTTGGGGGCAGGTGACTGGGTTAGTGTGGGTGACGTGATGTTATTCATTGCACTGATTCAGGTGTGAACCAGCAAGTAGTTATTTGGTAACATTGACTGATTGCTGCCTGAATTAATTGTGCAGCAAACACACTGTATTATTCATGGGTTGGCACTTTTAACTTGGTAATTACCAGCTGCTGAGACTCAGTGGGACTCCAGTGGTTGTGTCAAAAACAGCTCGCTCAGTAAAGTCATTTACACAAATGCATGCAGTAAGCATTTCTACAATTGTCGGTCTGGACCCATTTCTTTTTCAGTCGGTTATACTGTCTCGTGTATTTTATGTTCTACAGATAGAGCTTGCCGAATAGTTCTTGTAAACTTTTTTGTGTCTTGGGGATCTTCTAGCTGCGATCTAAATTGATTATAAGCAAATGATTAAAAGATTTCTTGTTTACATGCTACAGACCGTGCACTTTATTTCAGTGTTTGACACCCACACAGAGTAACTCTTTCTGTCCATTTTAGATTTCCTTCCACATTAAATGGAACTCTTCTGAAACAGCCCCCGGGGTATGGGAGTAAAGCTGAGTAAACTTTAGTCACCTCTAACCTTTATTGTCATTATTCATTTTAAATGCCACTATAGCAGAGTAAATTTCATTGTGACTCTGTATTATGTTGTGAAGTAGCAAACATTACTCTTGTTCTGTATTTGTAGTAGGCCTAAATGTAGACAAAGAAACAATGAGATTACGATTACAAAAAAGAATTTGAATGAATGAATACAGAGCTGCAGCTGGATGAGGTGGTCCAGTAGTCCAGAGACAGGGTGGCACTTTTGCATAGTTGCATTGAAAAAGTGTGCTGAAGTAAGAATACTGAGAGTCAAAGCTCATAGTTACAAAAAACATTCACACTATTGCACTGTAAAAGTTAATGTTAGAAAATCGATACTAAACAAAGACAAACTCTTGCAAAGTAGAAACAATAGAACCAGAAAACCATTGTGGAACAAAAATAGCCCAACATTTTAACAGTGGAAAAGCCTCAGTTTAGGTAAAACTAAGAAAAAGGCTGCATTAAGTTTTATTCCCGTGATTTAAAAAAAAAAAAAAAAGTTATTTTGCAGCCAAATTCAAATGAGCATCTACTTAATTATGGATGTGTTTATTCCAGTGGATGGTCTTGAGATTAAATGTCCAGGAGAGGTCAGAGACCAAATACCTTTAGAACTTGCTGTTAAGTTCATTTCTTAAAAATATAATTCTAATTGTTAGCAGGAGGAGAAGAAGATCAGGAGGTCATAGTGAAGAATGCTCCTCCTCTTCTCCAGAGGTGTGGCTCTCTTCTGAATTGACAGTTTGTGACAATTATTGGTTGTTTGGAAGGTTGCAGATGTCCTGTTGTCTCCTAAAGGGAGGGAGTATGGTCATGCTGTAGTAAACATCCAACATGCAGAGGTTCCATTTGGGTAAAAGTTTCGTGGTAGCTGTCTTCTGAAATGGTCTCCCACCAAATTAACACCTGTCAAGAAGGGTGTCTGCATGTTGCTCTGTTGTTCTGCTCCTTATGTGCGACATAATCACACATGATATAGAGCTATGACACAGCACAGCTCTTGCCAGTCACCTGAATTTAAGACGATTTTATAAAGAAGAGCTGTAGTTGTTTTCATATTGTTCCTTTCTTTTTCTTTCGACAGCTTAATGTTGATGTAGAATGTAATGTACTGCCTACAGCATAAAGGTAAGGCTGCTGATTTTATAAGATGCAGTTCATTTACAGCTATATGTTATATTAGCCGGTCACTCAGACGAGCAGCAGAAACATGAACAATGCACATTTATGTTATCTGAACGAGGTAGTCGATCAGATTATGTAGGTTGCATATCATTGAACCCAGCAATAACCTTTCAAAGGCCTTGTGACATTTTAAAATTGAACAAATTCTAAAATTAGACAAAGGGGATGTGTGAATCAAATTTAAGAGCTAACAAAGATAAGATTGGAAGACCTAGGGCATGCTGAGCCAAGCAGAAATAGTGCCACCCTAGCAGAAATAAAAAAGAGGAGGTGCTCTAACTTTTGGTAAGATTACATCATATACATTCTGATTGGGTTGTCGACTTCCAGAACAAAAGAGGAGTGCTTAGAAGAAGTTTGTATGAGTGTATAAGACTATGCAATGCTTTGTGTAGTTAGTTGAAATCTCGAGATTTTGCTC
The DNA here is from genome assembly GCF_022539595.1 of Amphiprion ocellaris. NCBI lineage: Eukaryota > Metazoa > Chordata > Actinopteri > Pomacentridae > Amphiprion > Amphiprion ocellaris. The sequence continues at coordinate 2,492,709 of NC_072770.1, read as the reverse complement.
CTGTTTGTTCTTACAGCCTCTGTATTGAATAAACATTATTCGCATCAGACTCTGAAGACTGCTTGAAGACTCTTTCTTGAAAATGTTTTGAAGACTCCAATTTTTGATGCAGAATTGACTTTTGGTTATGTATGTCACAAAGCTGGCTGATCATCACTGGCCCTTAGCAGGCGGACTGAGTCACAACAGCCTGTTTTTCTGTATTAAAACAAAAACGTTTAAATTTCCTCCCTTAATAATTGTTATAAAAGATACAACTCTGTTAATCCTTATTAATTTCAACATTTCATTTGTGAGGCTGAGGATCTTTGCAAGCTGATAAATCCCATCCAGTTATGTTCAATATGGAAATTCTTCTCAGGTTATAACACATGTGAAATTGTACTACTACTGATAATAGGAAATGAAGATAAAAAAATGCTGTCAGATCTTTCCACATGTAGAAAGCTTTCCCTGCATATCCAATTCTGTGTTTTATGATTGTTTTATTTAATGGTGATGATAAAGCAACTGTCATAACCCCTGTTAAGAAACAGACTTAGCAGAAATCACAAATACAAAACCTTCCTAAAAACCAGGCAAGCACATAAAACTTATTCCTAACCAACAGTGAAGCACTTTTGCAGGCTGATCTGTGAAACCTGAATCTGGTCTTTTCCTGCCATATGGCCAGTATATAGACAGCACAGCCAAAGCAAGCATCATAAATGACAACGAAATCAGTATCTCCCACATTTCAGGCCTCTAATAGAAACAACAAACAGATTGATCATTAAGTTATTAAAAAAAGGAAGTGTGATGGACAACAAAAGGAGAACAGAGAAAGAAAAGGGAGGAAAGCACTTACCCTTCAATCCAGCTACAAGATAGCAGGGTCAGGGTGTAGAAGAAGAAGTAGAAGAAGAAAAGGAAGAAGGAACAAACAGAGAAACATAAAGACACACAGCAAAGCCACCAATGCTTTAGCAGCAGTTCTACGACAAAGAGCGAAGCAGCACACAGAGAAAGAATAACAGTAACAGTCGAGAACGTATACAGTATATGGCCAGAGAAAATTAAGGACGTTGTTGACTAATATGTAAACAGATGTAGTGAGGACAACTACAGAAAGAGACAAAGTGAAACACGAAGCACAGGAGAAAACAATAAGCTTAGAGTGACAAAAACACAAATCTAAACTTCTTGTTACTCTAGTTTTGTGTACTGTTGTAAATTGTCGTTATTTACTTAATCAGCAAACAGACACTCACTTTGCCTAAAACATTTATTTATAAAAAAAAAAAAAAAAAAAATGACAAAGAGAGCTGAAAACTTACAGAATTGAGAAATAGGTGCATCAAGCTGTGGCGCTGTGCCCCCCCTTGAGTTAAGTTTCTGGACCTGTGTGGGAGGAACTGGCTTGTGTGACTGGCCGGTGGCTCGGTACATAGCCTGCACCCAGAGGATACGGTCCTGCTCATCATCACTGGCAAAAATCACAGTGTCGCCCTCTTTTACAGCATTAAAAAATGTCCGACCTCCATCTAGACCTGAAGATTGGACAGAGGAAGAAGATAGTCTTAATTTAAGTCTGTCATATTAACAGGACTGGATCAGAGGAACATACTTATTATAATACAAAATACATGAATAGAGTTCTATGTAGGTAGACAGTCATAATTTACAATCACAGCAGTGTCACAGTGTATGCTAGTCATGTATTTACAGTATTTAGACAAACATATACGAAGATAATCACTATTATCAGTAATGACAGTTCACACTCAGAGTGAACTGCTGAGAACTAGAGGCTCTTACACAGGAAAAATACTGATTATCAGGTACAACAGCATATTTACAGCATTTATGAGCCTAAATCAGAGATGTATTTGTTTTATTTTCTGACAACACAGAAACAAAAGTATACAAATAAGAACACATGAACTGTTGATTCACTATTAAAGCACACAACATGGAAAAAAATAATGATACAATTACAATTAAAAGGTATTCCAAGTGAAATCACACTCCTCTTCCCTGAGGTGGAAAAGTTTCTGGAAAAATTTCTCCTGCATCCCGTCGGAGGTTAGGGACAAGGAATCTGAGTGAGCCATTTTCAAAGCCACCATTGCAAAATTGCTTGTTAAGAGGTGTGGCCAGAAGGTCACTGGTGCCTGTCATGGTGGCATCCTGAAAATCTGCTGGTGGACACTGGCGGTGAAGGAGGCCATCGGGCTAAGGAAGGTGACCTTTCTGGCCTGGTTCTGGCCATGATCTCTAATACATATCTGCATTAGAGGTCATGGAGGTAGTCAAGAAACTCCTTGGCAGAAAGGCACCAGGTGTGGATGAGATGTTAAAAGTCCTTCTTGGTTGGCACATTGTTCAGAGTTCAATGGTCATCAGGAATGGTGCCTTTGGAGAGGTGGTGTTCCCATTTTTCAAAAGGCAGACCAGAAGGGGTGCTTCAAATGTCTGGAATGACCTGCTTCACCTGCTGCCTCCATGACCCAACCCAGAATAAGTTAAAGAAAATGAACGGATGTATAGTAAGTGGTTATAATTGGATATTGAATGATAAAATCTGTAAAATGTTCACTGCCAACTTAACTGACCTTGCGGACCTCTTCACTTTTAGTAGCAACTGCAATATTTAATTTTTTATGGTTCTGTTTGGCTCTGGCAGCATTTTGTTACACAGATTTTCTTTTGTAAATCACTATTACTCAACTGTAAAAGCTCCTCTAGAGCCACAGAAAAAAATGTATGACAGGCTGAGTAGTTCTTCCCATGACTGATAAACTAACATTAAGGTAAAGCTGAGCTTCGTCCTCTTACCCTTTCAATTGTACCATTGCTCAGTATATAATATTTAACGTTCTATTTTATGGGTGTATTGTGACAGGTGTTCTTGTTAAAACTGTTCAGAATTAGACTACCTGAGGAAACCTCTTGTCAGGTTGAAACTAGCTGCAGCAACTCTAGGAACAACATGATGTCTATCCATGTGACTTATGGACGAATAACAACAGGGTAAGCTGTCTTTCCTTGAAGGCACCACGAAACTAACTGCACAGTGACTGAGATCATTCACAGTTTGTACATACTGCACAAAGTTCCAAGAAGGAGTCTTATCAAACAACATGGGAAAAACAGCTGAATGTGTGAGCTGCAGAGTTGCACCAAATCTTAACACTGGTCCTGAACTGACACTGCCTGTCTGACAGTCATCATAGCTGTCCCATGTCGTTACTGTTACCTGGCTGGGGGTCAGTGTAGTCCACTGTGTAGCCATCCAGCTGAAGGAGTTCCACTGGCTCAGCCTTCTTCTCTCTGTAGCTGCACATGGCAAAGGTATACTGACTCACCTGCAACAATCACAGATCGAGGAAATGTTCATTTGGCTGGACCAGCAAATAATCTGTGCATTTGTGTGCTTTTGTGTCATCCTTTAACCACCACCTATTACTTCCTTTACTATGAAGTAACATAGTATGAACATGGAAACAAAAAAAGATGCATGGCATTTCATGAGGATCATGCAGATCAGAAGAACAGAGATTTGAAGCAAATGGATGGGGAAAACATAGTATTCCAAAAGGCGAGTACTGCCTCTCAGAGGAAAAATGTCCTCTTAAAAATGTAAGTAAATATATCACATTTCCCCAACCTTAGCTACAATAAGCATTAATTGTAATCCATAATTTTCCACTTTTTGTCTCTGCAAACCTCCTTATGACATTAATTCCACCAAGACAGACTAAAGGGAAAAGAAAGTCCTAAATAAAGACAGATGTTAAAATATGAAAAAAAATTACATTTACACCCCAAAAAATAGGACAAATAATATTATACTTCATATTTATACTATTGTCCAGCATTAGAGAAAACAAACAAATCCTGCAGAAAAAAAGAAAAGAAAAAAAGAAAAATTACATTATATTTCACATATAGTATACGTACATCTTGGAAATGGTAAAAGGCGCCATAAAATACATGTATGCAAACATTACATTTTCTATGCTCAATTTTTCCTTTATATCTGAATACAGTGGATTCAAATCCTTAACACTAGTTCCAAAACCCAAGATGACCATAGTGTTAATGATAATAATGAATATCAGAAAGAAATTAAGCTTTGCAGTACCAGTGAACAGTGTCAAGTGCATTTTGATTTTAGTGCAATTTTTAGCAAAGAGTTCATAAGTACAAAAGCAGGTTTTCCTTTACTAATGTCAGCACAGTCCATGTTACCCTTTCCTAAGCAGTCCATTAGAAACATGTATCTCCTCACCCTGTGTTAATACTGTAAGACTGTCTATAAGGGAACTCGCTCATGTCTGTTTTCAGGTTTAATATGTGCATAATGCATTTAGCATGTGTAAGTCTGGGCCTGTATCCACAATAATGCATCTTCATTTTAAATATTTGTACACATTGTTTTAGACTAACACATATCGCATGACCATTTACTTACAGTGAGTGTGCATGTGCCATGGTAAACAGAAGTGGGTTGAGCGCTTGGGTGCAGGAAGATTGGTGTTAGACTGGATCAGCAGGAGGGTCGCTCTGCTGTGATTGGTTGTTATGACAAGTTAATTGCTGACTCTCCAGTTGTTTCTGTTAACAGTTTCCATGGATTTTGTGTGCCAAAGTGTTCAGAAATCTAATGTGATGGAGTGGTCCTTCCCAGAGGGTTTGGTTTTGCTAATGGCCATGAGTCATGTGAAACACCATCACCCCCACCTTTTCAACTAAAACTTAAAACTAACCCTAACTATAAAGAGTATGGGGCAATAGCATCACTAGAAGTGTGTGGGGTTACTAGTTTACAAAGTCAAGGCAAGGTGGAACTGTTCCTGCAAACAGCCAGAGTATAACACAATCATTGCAATGGAAATAGTAGTTTAATTTAAAGGTGAGTTTCACCTGTCAAGATATATGAAAATATGTAAATGCTTGCAGTGTAAGCAGTATTAAATGGCTACATGTGTTTGCATTTGATTAATAAAAGTTAGTGTGGTGAAGTCAACTGTTTGAGACGTGTTTGAATGTTATCAGAGAATTTCCTAAGAATTAGGCATTCTCTAGGCATTAGGCATGGAGTGAAAGATGTGGTTGCAGCATTCTTAATAAACCATTATTAGCCTTCCTATGAAGAGGTACATCACAAGTTCAGTCTTGTTTTTTCAGTCCTGTTTGACCAAGGAAGGGAAATCGTGTACATTCATCTGTTCAATAGCTGTTGATACTCCCACAACCAGAAATGTGAACCTTGTGTGTCTCTAGAGGTCTAGAGAAACAATCAGGTGTAGAATTCTTGTCAGACTCACTGAATGCCGGTTGCAACATAAGCCTGCCAAACAAAGTAACCTGTACTGGAAGCTAGCAGGGCTTTACTCTTTCAGTCCTGCCAATAAAAGGCCAGTACTGACCCATATTCCAGTGTACCTCTGGTTTAGGTTAGTGGTTGTGGTCTTGTCACTACTCCATGTTGCTAACAGGAAGTGTAGTGACACTCCGTTGCTAGCCGAAGCTGGCCTGCTGTTACTGTAGCTGCCAGTCATACCAGCCTGTCGTCACCAATTACCAGTCCTGGCCACTCCGCCACTGTCGCCACCTCAGCTGCTGCAAGTGGCAGCTCTCACTCTAGCTGCAGCTGCATTCCCTGTGTGTGTGTGTGTGTGTGTGTGTGTGTGTGTGTGTGTGTGTGTGTGTGTGTATCTGTCTGTCTGTGTGTGCATGTTGGATTTTCCCTGTGCATGTGTGACAAATGAGATTCCCCACGACAGCACTGATGAGACCTGAGGCCAAGTAAAGAATGGATGGAACCAGTCGGACTCTAGAGCAGCTTCCTGGCCTCCAGGACAGCACAAAGGCAAGTCAGAGTCTAAAGTACTGACCCCCACCCCACTCCCCCACTCCCCAAAACACCAGCTTCCTTTCCTTCTCCCTCCCACCCTCTCAGCTGTCAGTCAGCAGAGGAGAAAATGGCAGACAAGGATAACGAATTGGAGAGGCAAGGAGAGTGAAAGGGTTTGCAGCAGTCAGTTATGTTCCCTTCATTACAGAAAACACATGGGCATGAAGGCTAATTTGCTGGATGCGACATATGAACTCACACTCAAACTCCTGAGCAGAAAAGCAAAAATTTCCATCTAGGCCCTGACACCGGTTCTCAGTGGCAGAATTTTTAAAAAGCCCCGAAATATAAACAAATAGTTTTTCAGCATAGTTGGAATTTCCAAGTATCAGATGCGTATGAGTAGTTGAACAGAAACTAGAAAAGCACTCATAGAGCGCAGTACTCCACCAAGGCTGGTCGTTCTTCCATATGGCATTGTCAGAAATGCAGCATTTTTTTTGTAGAAATGCAACATTTGTTTATTAGTTATTTATGATCACAAATCATGGCAACATAGAATGTGTCCATTTAATATAGATGTACCCACAAACAAAATGACGTTGCACTGAGCACAGGTGTGTGTTCTGCATGTGTACGTTATGCACGGATTCTGAATCACGCGGCCTAAATATGTAGCGGACGACGGGAACTGATGGGACTCAGAAACACCTCCACAATTTAATCAGTTGTTCGTTGTATCATTTCAGACAGATAAGTCTTGATAAGTCCTCAGAGGTGGATTTGTAGCAGGATCACAATCATGTGATCGGGGCGGCCAATGATCGAAGGGTCGGCGGTTCGATTCCCGCTCTGTCCTAGTCACGTGCTGTTGTGTCCTTGGGCAAGACACTTTACCCACCTGGCCTCCAGTGCTGCTACTCACGCTGGTGTATGAATGTTGGGGATTATCAGCCACGCTTCCATCGGTCTGCCCCAGGGCAGCTGTGGCTGCAAATGTAGTTTACCACCACCAGAGTGAGAATGTGTGAGTGAATGAATAATGGATCCATTGTACGCGCGTTGAGTATGCCTTCATAAAAAAGTGCTATATAAATCTAATCCATTATTATTATTATGTGATCATCAGCAGGCAACTGGTGTAGTGTTCACTTGTTGTCATGTGTCATGTAGTGATGTCGTGCCGCTATCTTGCAGTGACACAGAAATCTTTAACAAATCTGTGGATCCAGACTATAAGCCACATCACTGCCAAAATCTAATCACTTGATCCTTGTGTCAATTCTGACCTTCCCTGAAAATTTCTTCCAAATCCATTAGTCCGCTTTTGAGTAATGTTGCAAACAGACAGACGGACAGACAGAAAAAACAAAACAGAAAGTAAAAAACAGAAGTTCTAAGTATAAAGGACTTAATTTCTTCATGAATCATTTAGATGAGTAATCCTTCAGTAGTCCCTTCACTACACTAGTTTTTAATGGTACCCTTCCTTCATCATTGGTGGGCACTGAAAGCTCAAAGGCAGGGTGTCAAACGAAATAAAAATAAAAAGAATTAACCTGTGGTCTGAACTGAGCTAAACTGAAGTTCATTGACATCAAATGAACAAAACATACCTGAAATTAGCTGAACTCAAATAAAGTGATCCGAATAAAAGTAAGCTAAAATAAAATGAACTGAACTAAGCTGAATTAATGTGAATAAAATCAATTGAACGGGTGTGAGCTGAAGTGAAGCAAACTGGACCAAAGTAAATGAAAGGACAGATGTGAATGTATATGTGATTACACTTGGTTCACCATTGGACACGCAAGGTCTTAGCTGAAGTGTAATGAGTCTGACTGCTGAGGAGGAGCTACAGCTAATGCACCGACTGTAAACTGAAGGGGAGGGAGGACAAGGGGGTGATTTAAGGATAGAATGGAAGTGTGGAGGATGGAAAGGGGTGACAGGCGAGTGAGAAATGACATTGAGTAGTAGAGGATAGGAAAATGCGGCAGTAGTTGAACAGGCGGAGGTGAAAGAGGGTGAAATAGACAGACAGAAGGGAAGGACAGAGAAGACAGAGACAGAGAGAAGGAATGGTGGAAAAAAGTCTAGGTGTGATGCAGAAAGTGTTATATAATCCTATCTCAAACTGTGAGAAGATTTAATTTATCTCATGAACTGAAATGAGTACAGTGACGAGTGAGTAATTTTATATCAAGGGACATTGTGCACATTCATTTTAAATGACTATTCTAGCTGGAAACGGCTAGTTTTTAATGGAATATCTCCATAGGGGTACAGAGGAACATTTCCAGCAACCATCACTCCTGTGTTCTAATGCTACATTGTGTTAGCTAATGGTGTTGAAAGGCTCATTGATGATTAGAAAACCCTTGTGCAGTTATGTTACCACATGGATAAAAGTGGGAGTTTTCATGGAAAACATGGAATTGTCTGAGTGACACCAAACTTTTGAACGGAAGCCAAAAGTTCGGACACATCTTCTCTACTTTCTATAATGCAGATTAATACTGAAGACATCATAACTCTATAGGAATGCATATGGAATTAAGTTGTAAACAAGAAAGGGTTAATCTTCAGTATTTACACACACACACACACACACACACACACACACACACACACACACACACACACACACACACACACACACACACACACACACACACACACACACACACACACACACACACACACACAACTGCTGTTATTATGCACCACTGCCATGACTAAAATGGATGCAACACTGTTGTGCTTCATTTCTGTTGCATTTGGTGGAGTTGTAGTTGAGAGAACTTTTACGACAGGTTCCACAGCATCGGTGACACTGACTCATTGTTAAAAGGCTGTTATTTACGCTCATTTCAAATTCTGATCTGGCAGACATTAAAAAAATAAAATAAAAAATCTAACTCTGGCCTGCTGGTCTGGACAGAGAACTTTACTGGTATAGTATGTCAAAATTCATTGTCCCTCTTTTAAGAGGTTTACCTTGCAACATGTGCTTGATGTTGTGAGGGATATACTTAAATCCAAACTATGATCTTTTTCTAACCTCAGCCAAGTTGTTTTAATGCCTAAATTTAACCAGAACAAGTGAGAGTGAAAGTAAAAATTAATTTAGAAAATAAAAGGAAACTCAATGTGAAAAGGATAGTCTATGCATGAGACAAACATCAGTGTCCTAAATGTAAGCCCTCTGACTTATACTGCCATTACCTCTCCAACTTCTTTATGAAGCACTCTGAAACTAGAAAAACTCCTTTTTGTCCATTGCTGTTGAACATTGACATGGGTGGCACCGATGCCAAAGGGCTTTAACAGAACAGTCTGTTTTTCTCCAAATAAATAAGGCTGCTTCTTTAATAACAATGTATCTGAAAAACCTTGAAAAACATATTCTTACATGTCCAGTCTTAAAGGATACATACAGTCAGTGGAGCAACAATATGTAAATACACGTATTTGGAAACCTAAGTAAAACCCTCACTGCATCCCCTGATGCAACATCCTCCTGGTCATGAACCTACTTTGATTTACAGATTTTAAAACTGGACCGAGTTGTATTTTTCTAATTGTGCAACAGTGCAACTGTGGTAATCTTCTTATCAACGTGGGACGCTGCTGCACGGTAATATTAGAGACAGCTGAATACAAGTGCAGCTCTTTGGCTATGTGTTCAAAAATAGGATGAAAAACAGAATTTCTAATATGCAAACCGGTGAGGATACAGTCATCAGCCTGGGAAATACTCCACAACACTGAACTGTGTGCAAAAGAGAACTGAGACCTACCATTTGACAATCAAACTATTTGATGTTGGAAAGGGAAGCACACTAAAAAGAAAAGCAAATTCCATATTACCACTAGTATATCCATAATATGGAAATGCAATATTCATAAGGGGAATAATGAAGGGAATTGGCTGTGTGCAGGGATAAAGGCAGATACAGGTGACAAAAGGCCAACACTCAGTACTTATTTACAAAATATTACACAAGACAGTGAGCGAGAAGAAAGTAATCACTATACAGTTCTCTCTGCAACTCAACATCTCTGAAACAGCAACAAAACACACACAGCAATAAAAGGATAGTGTCTCTGCTCCTCAAGACAAACATGAATGCACATACAAAGTCAGACATAAAAACAAACACAGACACAGACACAGACACACACACACACACACACACACACACACACACACACGAGTGCACAGTCTATTGACCAGTATTTGTCACTTGCTATATATTTAGCTGGGAGCAAGTAAGAAGCTTCAAGTTGGCGGCGCTCAGGCTTTTCTAGCTGCAAGTGTTAGGCCAGCTAGTGTTCACTCGACTTTGTCAATCCCCTGTCAACTTGTAGCTCAGAGACATATCCTCTCCGATGCACAAGAGACAGGCCTCCCCCCTTAAACCCCCACCCCTCCTGCCTACTGCCCACCTCCCAATGCAGAGCCACCAGGAAATGGCTGCTACTACCCCTGCCCCTACACCCACCCACCCACCCCCTATCTCCTGACAAAAGCCTGCTCGGCCTCCATCATTACTCTGACAGCCGAAACAAGACAGCTTGGCTGCATCTCTCTTTCTCACTGCACACAACATGTGGGCAGTGAAATTATGAAAGCCATAAAGCAGAGCTCATGTTGCAGGCTGCTCATTCATCTTTGTTGAGTGTTTTCAGGTAACTGGCCTCGTCCTGCATTTTCTTCAGTTCAAACTAGAACTTGAGCTTTTGAGAGTATGACACAGAGAAAAGATGTAGAAAAGATGTAGATCACCTCGACCAATCCATCACAGACGCAGTGTCAGGTTTTACAGATGAAAATATGAAAACCCCACAATACTGACTTTTTTAAAAAATGTTGTAGCTCTCTAGGCAAGAGTAAGGATTGAATTATCAGAGGTGATCATGACTAGTGAGAAAAAAAGACGTAACCTCCTAAAACCTGTCGTCCACATATGCAGACATCTTTTTTTTTCAAAAAGAGCGTATTGTTCATTATTATAATAATAATAAGAAGAAGAAGAAGAACATAACTGTAATAAAATATAATAAATCTAACAATCAGATATTAGATATTATCTGATTATTATATTTATTGGTGACTCCTTATCCCAAATAACTAGAGGAAATGTAAAATTCAAGCCCAACCAAAGCTCGGGTCTCAGGAGGCTACATCCAGTTGGTAAAGGATCCAACAGGGTGATCTGATTTCTCAATGTTTTCAGTATACTTATGAAGAGAGGGACAGCTGCTCAGCTGATTTATACACAGCTGCAAACTGAAAAGATGCTGATTTACATGAAGATTCATGTAAAATGAAGGTGAACCATGAACAAAGATCAGGTTGCCTGTAGATGATTTTTACAGCCTACCCTGACACGATAAAGACAAAAGAAGATAATACTTTAGTGATTTTGAAAGAAATTCTTGTGCCAGATATTGGTCATAAAAAACTAAATGACATAACACAAAAATAAATGCAGTAAGTTAAAACTATGAGAGACTGTATATACGCTGCTATATGTGTCTGATAACATTTGAATGAATCTCTGTGTCAGTAACTTCTTTTACAGGCTTAAGGTTGCTAGAAACCATCTATCTTGGCTGCTCTTGTTGTCTTTTCAGGCAAGGTGCAATTCATATGGAACGGGCCACTTCAATTATCTTTATAAAACTTACATCTGAGATCAGTCTTGAAGATCTACAGCAACCACCTTTGCACAGGTGATACAACAATAGATCCAAATCCCCATGAACTAATGCTTGCAGCTGTCACAGGTAGAGGACTGCAAGCTAATTAAAAATGCAATTTATTTAATGTGGCAAACTAAGGATTTTAGTGGTGCTATTGCTCTGTCAAATGCGTAATCCAATGTGTATAATGTACCATTTTTTGTTTATGTTTACATTTCATATTATAGTAAATGTTTGACGTGTTTTGCTGCAACCAAATAAATCTAGTGAGAGCATCACTGTTCTTACCTGGACCAGCACAAAGAATCTTTTTTTCCATCTTTTCCAAACATTTTTGCCAATGGCCCAAAGGTACCTGTGGGGGGAAAAAACACAAATAAATACAACAGACAACTTTTGTGGTGATGCTTATGCAACTGTTTTTGTTGCATTTTCTGTATTACCAGTACTGTATTGTATGTGGCTGCAGTCTGATGCACCAGGCTTAGTCAACAGAAAGGATGTGGAGAGTTTTTGCAGTGCAGCTACTGGCCTCTAGTGGTACAATATTGTTACTGCCATCAAACACATCACATTTTGTAAACCTAAAGCAGGGGTGTCAAACTGATCTTAGTTCAGGAGCCACATTCAGCCCAATTGGATCTGAAGTGGGTCGGACCACTAAAATCACAGCATAGTAACCTATAAATATTGACAACTCCAAATTTTTCCTTTGTTTTAGTGCAAAAATGTTCACATTTAAGAATTTTTTTTTACAAAACATTATGAACAACCTGAAATTTCTTAAGAAAAATCAGTGAAATTTCAACATTATGCTTCAGTTTATCATTTACACATTACAACTTACAGATCATAGTTTACCTACAAAGGAACAAAACATTTAGTCACAGGTATGTAGAACTAAATGATAGAGTATTGTATTTTATGATCAAAATGGCAAAAGTCAGACAAAAAAGCCAAAAAAACAACAAAAGCTGCAAAATACTACAAAAATGAGACACAAAATGACAAAAATAAGACAAATGACATGAAACAAACCAAAAATGAGACAAAATATTAGACAAAAAAAGTTACAAAGCAACAAAAAAATGAACAAACACAAACAAGACAAAAAAAGACAAAAATTAGAAGCAAAATGACAAAAAAAATGACAAAAAAGGCAAGCAAGACAAAAAGGAAACACAAAATGACAAAAACAAGAAACAAAACGGCAAAAACATGAGAAAAATGTCAAAAGTCAGACACAAAATAATAGATAAAAAAATAACAAAAACAAGACAACATATTACAAAAATGAGAAACAAAATGACAAAAGAACAACAAACAATCTAGTATTTTACTTTATGATCAAAACAACTTGTCATGGTCTAGAAACTATTTTAAATGTATAGTTTTACAATTTTGCAGTTAATGTCTTCTCTGTAATTTTTACACTTTACAAAGTCAGGGCAGATTGGACCCTCTGGAGGGCCGGTTTTGGCCATCAGGCCGCATGTTTTTCACACCTGACCTAGAGCATGGCATCCTATTATTCTGCGTAGTATTTGGTGTTTAAGCTGACAAACCTTTCTTGGATCATACGTCATAGCATGAACAAGCTTGAATGTAGCTAAAGACACAAAGAAAGGCTCTGTTCCAGTTAGATGTGCTATAAACCATCTTAAAGCAGTGCTGCAGTTGAGACATCCAAATGGAATGCAGTCATTATTCATTTTTTTCACGCCTGTATCATACAGTAAAAGCATTAGAAAGCTCAACTTAACTTTATTTATATAGTAATTTGAACACAATACAGTTCACTGGTTTATAGCACATACTGAGGAAAGCAGATACGCCGATGACTGAAATGTCAAAGCCAAATCAATGGGGTTTTTTGTGTGATTTTACAGAGGAGGGCAATATATTTAGGTGAATAAGCTGTGCTTGAATACAGTAATCTAATGGGAACATGTAAATGTAGAATAAGATGGGACCAAAGACAGAACCTCGGGAGATACCACAGAAGATGGAGGCTGAAGATGAATAGGAGTTGACTGAGGCACTGAAAGGTCTGTTGGATAAATATTAATAGAACCAAATTAAGGCAGAACTCGAGACCTGCACCCACTTGTTTCGCCAGTGAATGAGGATGGACTGGTCTACAGTGTCAAAGGCTGCACTAAGCTCTAAAGACATGGGGGAGGTCATTTGTTGGATACTAGGAATCTGATGTTTAAGTACTTTAATGTAACTGGAAGAATAGTAAGAAATATCCATCCATCCATCATCTACACACCGCTTAATCCTCATCAGGGTCATGGGAGGCTGGAGTCTATCCCACCTGATTGAGGATGAAGGTAGGGGACACCTGGACAGGTAACAGTCTATCACAGGGCTACACATAGAGACAAATAATCACACTCACATTCACACCTACAGACAATTTAGAATCACCAATTAACCTCAGCATGTTTCTGGACTGTGGGAGGAAGCTGGAGAACCTGGAGAAAACCCACACATGAACAGGAGAACATGGAGACTCCATGCAGGAAGATCCTAGGAAGGCCCAGACATGAACCAGGGAGCTTCTAGCTGCAAGGTGAAAGTGCTAACCACCAAACCACTGTGCAGCCCTAGCAAAAAATATATATTCAATCTAATATGAAATATAATAATAAAATAGGCCATCATTGTACAGTAAACTGGATTTTAGGCTGTGATGAGAGCTATAGGACTAGGAGCCAGCTGGGAGCAGTCTGTATGCTGTCATGACCTCTCAACAAGTTGCCAACCTGAACTTCTCATTCAGAACTCTAACCTGGGGAGGAAGGAAATAATTAGAGTAATGGTTTGTCTGTCTGTTTCTGTTCGCAACTTTACTCAAAAACCGACTAACAGATTTGGATGACACTTTGAGGGAAGGTCAGAAATGACACAAGGACCAGCTGATTAGATTTTGGCAGTGATGCTGCTTATAGTCTGGATCCACAGATTTGTTAAAGATTTCTGTATTATTGCCAGATAGCGTCATGGTGTCACTGTAACTATGACAACAAGTGAACACTACGCCAACTGCCTGCTGATGATCACACGATTGTGATCCTGCTACAAATTCACCGCTGCAGACCACAAATTTTTTAAAGATTTCATCCGTCGGAAATCATATGACGACTGAGCAGCCTTGGCGGAGCACTGCTCTCTCTTAGTGCTTTTCTTGTTTTTACTGTGCTCATTTAAACATCATGAATCGCAGGCTCTGTCAAGAGTCCGTGATCTCAGGGAACGTCTGTGTCGTGTCTGCCTAGACTATTCTAGAGTTACCACCAAACACAAATGCATGCCATTCTGAAAAAAAATGGCTGAATTAACAAAGTTTCCTGTCTGAAATATTAAAGAAGTCATGCCAAATAGTCACGCCAACATTCCGACATCTGCTAAACAACGCAAAGCTCTTCACTAACAGGAACAGGATTTGCTTCTGCCGCTCCCAGACTAGCTGTCGGCCTTTCTGGTGAGTCAGCATCAGTTTGCCTGTAGCCTGCCTTGGTCTGCCTTTGCCCCCAGACCCTCCTAGAGCTGCTGATGCCTGTCGTCCCAAATAAATGAGCATCCACGAGGTGACACATCATGCCCTGCCTGTGTGCTGTGCAGACTGTGACCGATAGCAAGGTAAAGAGAGGCAGTGTGGGTATCTTACGGGGCAACCCAGCAGCTTCGTCTGAGGCCCAAAAAAAGCATATGCAGGAAAGAGAGGGAAGGAGACAGACATATATAACTCTACACAGCTACACACAGTAATGTAATGCAGCGGAGTAATGCTTTGAATGGGGAAGTGCTTGTGCTCCACTGCCACAAGATTCAGGCCTGCATTTCTTCTACTGTCAACAGTATTTGGCTTACAGCCTCTACTGTACAGTGGCATATAAAAAACTGGGCATCACTAGTCCAAAATTATGTTGCTGTGATAGAAATTCTATTTTGTTTTGTTTGCAATTTAGCAATGAAACAGATGAAAGGGGAAATGACTGCACAAGCTGGGAACACTTCAATGTGGCCTGTCAGCTTTAATTGTAAACATTATGGTCATTTGTCTTAAGATCCTTATCAGACTGGCCTGGATGGTTGCAGGAAACCTAAATTAACTGAACTATTTGGCCTTTTGTCAGTATGCCATTTTGCCATGAACCTATCTAATAGTACATGTGAATGGCATCCTAATAACCCAGAGTTTAATAACTAACTTCTGTCCTCACTGCAGGGTTCCCTTTTTCACACGTTTAAAATGGAGTAGTACAGAGGCCCATACTTCTGTCAGCATGTATAGTAAGAATAATGGTTTGAGACATCCTTTTTTGTTCTATAGCTCAAGCTGCAATTCTATGAAAGCCGAGAGAGTGTGAGGGAACACTTTACTCTCCTCTCATTATTTGCACTTCCTTCTGAATAAGAGAAGAAAAAAAAGTTTGATTGGGAAGCTGATGCACCCCTGGGAACCCACTTGGCTGGGAGAACATACACTCTTTGATTTTTGCTCATGTACACTACCATTCAAAAGTTTGGGGTCACTTGTCCTTATTGAAATAAAAGCAGTTTTTTCAATGAAGATAACATGAAATGAATGATAAATCCAGTGTAGACATTGTTAATGTGGTAAATGACTATTGTAGCTGGAAACAGCTGATTTTTAATGGAATATCTCCATAGAGGTACAGAGGAACATTTCCAGCAACCATCACTCCTGTGTTCTAATGCTACATTGTGTTAGCTAATGGTGTTGAAAGGCTCATTGATGATTAGAAAACCTTTGTACAGTTATGTTAGCACATGGAGAAAAGTGGGAGTTTTCATGGAAAACATGGAATTGTCTGGATGATCCCAGACTTGAATAGTAGTGTATATATACTCAGTGTTATTGTATAAGGTTCAGTGGCAAAACCTCATGAAATAATGAGCCTTCTTCATCACAGTATTATTTACAGAAAAGCATTGGTTCAGTTTTTTTTAGGAAAAGAACTATTAATGTGTTGTGATTTCCAGTCAAAGAAAATTCACTATCCTCATTCACTATCCTCTTCACTTCAACTGAAGCCTGATTGCCAGACAAATCCAGATGAGTAATTCCTGTTTTGGTGTGATGTAGAGCTGGCACCAGGAGATTCATAGGTCAGACTTCATCTTTTTTCACTTTGTCTAGACAGATCAGTGTGTTTGGCCTACAGAGAACCTGCTGTACTGAGTTAGGAAATGCAGATCTTATAATTTCAGGATATTTTATCATTTGTATTTTGCATATTATTATACTGTCAGTCAACTAACTGACACCACTATTTTATAGTTTGTGATTGCTCTGATCATACTTATTTATTCCTTATTGCAGAAATGTGATTAATGTGACATGATTTACTGCATTCTGGAGCTTGCTTAGTTGTAACTCCTCTTGATTTGAGTTCTGCTTTTGATACAGGAGACCACATTATCCATTTAACTCTCATTTAATACTGTGTTGGTATTAAGGACACTGCTCCTGCTTGGTTTTGTCCCCACTTAAAGATAGGTGTTTCTCTTTTGTAATGGGAGAATTCTCTCATCCCCATCCTCCATCTCATTAGGTAATTCCTGGAGGTCAGTTCTTGGTAATATATCACTTTCTACTTATATGCTTGCTTTTGGCCTGCTAATCCACTGGTATAACATGAATTTCCATGGTTATACAGATTCTTACTTGCAACTTTATACTCTGCAGACCAGTACTGACATAAACAAATGTCCTCTCTCTGTTATGGCTTGTTTCTCTGCTGTCAAGGACTGTATGGGGCATTAGTTCCTCAAGCTCAAGGAATCCAGAGATGTCAAGCATTCTACTTGCAGCTTGGCTGTGGCCTTTAACTCAGAGTTTTTGCAAAATGTATCTCTGTATTTTCTATATGTCAAGTTGACATTGAAAAGTGATCCATTCTTTCATCTCAACATGTCTGGAGTTGCTGTAGTTTCCTGTTTTTGTGAGTCCAAAGCAGAAAGTCAACAAAGAGTTAACAAAGAAAGTTGATGACCACCTTTGTGATGACCATTAACTCTGACTGAGGCTTTACACAAAGAAAGCCTGGCTATGTGTGAACTGGCTTTAAAGTACAGCCCTCAGGTTGTCACATACTGGTTTACTACTGCAGTTGAAAATAAATTCTGCATTGTAACCACAAGAGGGAGGCAAACCTTCATCTGCTGTAGCACCAGCAGTGAAAAGTCGGTAAGAACTGAGATCCTTCAAGTAATACCATTGCACTGCAATATACTCTACTGTAAAAATAAAAAGTCTTGCATTGAAAATCCTACTTTGTTACCAAGTTGTCATTTTTTGTCTTTTTTGTTTTCTTTTTTAAATTTTTATTCTTATATTACTTGCTCTAGATTTGTATATATGTTTATCCCTATTTCTTCATTACGTCATTGTTGCACTGCCTGCTCCATGTGCCTTTTTAATTGCCCCCCTGGGGACAAATAAAGTTTTATGAATTTGAATCTGAATTAAGTAAAAGTATGCAAGTTTACTCAGGAACATGTACAAAAGCTTATTTTGTTTTTTTGGATTCCTTTACTGGGAAGGGGAAAAGAACAAAGAAAACTTCTGGCAGAACCAGGCTCAGTGTGGATGGCCATCTGCCTTGACTGGTAGGGGTGAGGGTAAACAGGGTTTTTGTTAAGGATACTTTGGTTATTGAACAGATGTATGATGACACAAGTTACTCAATAATCTACTCAACTAAACATTTGCTAAACAAAAATAAGTATCTGATTTCAGGATCATTGGCCACCAGCAGGCAGAACTGTCACTTACCCACAATGCTTCATGTTCTGTGGTTTGTCCATGCGAATGGCCAGTTTGATCCTGAGGTCATTGTCTGGGCAGCCTTTAGAGACTGTCATCTTATGGAGCTCAGACTGCTTGGGACTGTTGGGGGTAGGGTGGAGCACAACCTGGAAGTGATCATACAATAGTATGTGAGCTACATGAGGTATAAAAAAGACAAATTGCCTAAATTAATCATCAGTTTCTTACCCTCCCCAGCTCCTTATCTTCCAGTGCCAGCACTCCTGTGCTCTCAGTAAACAGCTTCACCTTCACAGCAGGTAATGGCTGGGTGGTGGTGAAGTCACCCTGAGTTCCCCAGCTACACACACATCAACACAGCCAGGACAACACAAGAAAGATTGCTCTGTGTTAGAAATAATGATGACTGCAGCTGTCAATCACTAACAGTAGCATCTTAATGGCTTAGGTGCTATTTAGAATGGGTCCAGCTAAACCAGAATTTAACCTCCATTAGGTATACCATTTTATCCTGATTTATCCTGAGGGTTTTCCTTCCTGGTAAATGGAAGTTTTCCCCCCAACTTTTGCCAAGTACTTGCTTAAAGGCAATATATTAAAAAACAAAACAAAACAACAACAACAAAACAAACATATTGGACTTGTTGAGCTTTCTTTTTTGGAAAGTCTTCCTACTTAAGTGCCTTGAAGTGACAACTATGTGACGGTATATAAAGAAAACTCACTTGAATTTAAACTTTGAGAGTTGTGTGAGGTTTGAGTCTACTCCTGCTGGTGCTATGTAGGAAGCAGAGAGAAGCCAATTAATCTAACCTTCATGGTGGACTGTGGGAAGAACAACCCACGCGGCACAGTGAGAACATGCAAACTCTACAGAGAGGTCCCTGATGACTGGCAGGTACAAACTCAGAACTACCTTGCTGTGAGTCTACAGTACTAACTACTGCTCCAAACTGAACCTGCAACAGTTAGATTAGCATTAATGATGGCTAAACAACGGAGATGAAGGAGCATCAAAACTTAAGAAAATAGAGTGGGTAAATAAGCTTCAGCCAGCATTGTCTCAATACATGAAATTGTATTTATTTATTTCTTTCACTGACATTCAGTCACATTTCTATGCCATAACAGTGTTTACACAGTAAGGTAAAACGTCAAAGGTCAGATTCAGGTCTGGACTCTAACCCTATCTTCATTTTGACCAAATATAACGTTAATAAAAGTTGCCCATTGTAGAGCAGTATGCATTGATGAAAATTTGTTTGCATGACCTCTGTCAGTGGTCCCAATGTTCTGTCTCATCAGTGCCGTCTATCCGTGAACAAAGAAGAAGTGGCAGATTTTCCTCTGATATATTCCCTCTGATGTCTGCTGTCATTACAGTAAAACATGGGGTTTGGTCTGCTTTTGATCCAGCAGAAAACAAATCATTTGCAGTGTTCCACCTGGGCGACTTCCACAGATTTCAACTAAAGAGAAGTGAAATCTCCAAGCGAGGAGCTCTTCGGAGTCACACCTTTCTACCAAAGGTAATCAGGTGTAGAACAAAGAACAGCCCAGAGTGAAAAGTGAGTCAAAATAAAGCTTACATTGAGTAGAGTTTTTCTGTCACATTGACTGTAGTTCTGATCCATTCTATGAATCACTCTTTATCTTTATTGTAGTGTTAAAAGCCTGCCGTTGCAGAAATTGAAGACCCAATTTGTAAATTATGAAAAAATTTTTAACAGTTCGTTGAAATCAGCAAAGTAACTATAAATATAAAACCTAAAAATGATCTACCTCTAGGTAATTGTTACAAATAAAGCATGAAATGGATAGCAAAAAATAAAAAAATGTCAAGTTAAATAAATGTTTTTAAGTGGATGATGAGAGATACACACAGACATAGTCCCTGCTTCAGGCTGAAGCTGTAAGGACTGGTCCACTGGCTCACCATGGTTACACCATGAAGTATTGCTATGTTTCTGATACACCTCTTTTAAAAGTTACACTGCCGTGCCAAAAAAAAGTCACACACTTTAATATTTCATTGGACTGCCTTTAGCTCTGACAACGACACACATTCACTGTGGCATCATTTCGATAAGCTTCTGCAATGTCACAGCATTTATTTCTGTCCAGAGTTGCATTAATTTTCTACTAAGATCTTATATTGATGATGGGAGAGTCAGACCGCTGCACCAAGTCTTCTCCAGCACATCCCAAAGATTCTCAGTGGGACTGAGGCCTGGACTCTGTGGAGGACAATCCATCTCATCCCTGATCCACTCATTCACAATGTGAGCCCATGAATCCTGGCATCGTCATCTTGGAATATGCTCGTGTCATCAGGGAAGAAAAACTCCATTGATGGAAAGACCTGGTCATTCAGTATATTCAGGTAGTCAGCTGACCTCATTCTTTGGAAACATAACGTTGCTGAACCTGACCAACCCCAGATCATAACTCTAACCCCCACAGGCTGGTAGTTACTAGCCATGATGAGGGCATCACTTCATCTGCCTCTCTTCTTACCCTCATGCCCCCATCACTTTGTAACAGGGTAAATCTGGACTCATCAGACCACATTTCTTCCTGGAAGATGATGGTTCACCACTATCCTTCCAGGTTTTAATAATGCGTTGGACGGTTCTTAACCTGATTTTGGTAGTTTCAGAAATGTCCTTAGTTGTTTTCTTTGCTTAATGCAGGCCAATAATTTGACCCTTCTGAGACAGATTAACATCCTTTCCATGACGACAGGATATGTCTTCCAACATGGTTGTTTCAGAAATGAGAAGCTTCTCACTGCATCAGCTAGGGTTAAATAAGTTGTTGCAGCTGAAACGTATTCATCACTGCAGTAATTATCCAATATAAGGCTCTTACTTATTTGTTTAGTGTGTGTGTGTGTGTGTGTTGTGTGTGTGTGTGTGTGTGTGTGTGTGTGTGTGTGTGTATGGTACATACGTTGGTTTTGAGGCCTCAGCCTGGTCTGTCTGCAGTTTGTGTCCTCCTTCCACCTCCATGGTGCAGTATACAATCCTGTTTGGAGCTAAAGACTTCAGACCCTGTACCTCCATTATCACCACCTACAGCACACACAGAGGCAGACAATAACTACAAAAAGCAGCATTTGTAAAGCTAAAAATTAAACAACTCAGAAAAGAAATGAACAACACAGTGACCTTTGCATTTTATATGCCAATGTACAACAGAAATGAATACACCCCTTCACAAGATCAATAAAATCTCAAATAAATTATTAATTGTATCATCTCTCAATAACTGTGATATATCTATATTAAAAGTGGACACCTTGGGATATGAATCTCAGTATTGAATTTTTAATAAAATTTGACATAAGACCAACTAACCTACTAAATTCATACCCTACCGTTCAAAAGTTTGGGGTCACCCAGGCAATTCTATGTTTTCCTTGAAAACCCCACTTTTATCCATGTGCTAACATAATTGCACAAGGGTTTTCTAATCATCAATGAGCCTTTCAACACCATTAGCTAACACAATGTAGCATTAGAACACAGGAGTGATGGTTGCTGGAAATGTTCCTCTGTACCTCTATGGAGATATTCCATTAAAAATCAGCTGTTTCCAGCTAGAATAGTCATTTACCACATTAACAATATCTAGATGGGGTTTCTGATTAATTTAATGTTGTTTTCATTGGAAAAAAAATGCTTTTCTTTCAAAAATAAGTACATTTCTAAGTGACCCCAAACTTTTGAATAGTAGTGTATTTTTGACTAATTTGTTGTAGCTAATCTAGCAACAGGCTACAGATTGCATCTCCATTGTTATGATGTCTGATGAGAGCATGAGCATGACTTACACTACCAGTCAAAAGTTTGGATGCACCAAACTTTTGACTGTGGTTTTATTTAATAATTTTGTACATTGTAGATTAATACTGGAGACATCAAAACTATAAAAGAATGCATATGGAATAATGTTGTAAACAAAATTGTTTATATTCAGTATTACTACATCTACAATGTAGAAAAAATATAAATAAATAAAAAGCATTGAATGAGAAGGTGTGTCCAGACTTTTGACTGGTAGTGTATATTTGATTGCCAAGAAATGACTGTTGAAATTACCACTGTGAGGGCCTCAAATTTATATTTGTGCAGCTGTCAGTCCTCTAAGTCATCACAGACTAAGCGACGGGACAGACTCAAGCTTTAGCCAAGTAGAGTAGCATGAACCCAACAATTCACCACATGGTGGCACTATTGCACAGCTGTGGACACTTTATTGACTGCACACTTTACTAATCTTTCACTTCTTGTTGGTTATTTGAAGGTGAACTGAAATGAAAATGTCCATGTGTAGTGAATTTTATTCAGTATCACGACCTGCAGTCATCTCTTTACTTGTACTACAGATTATCTTCCATGAACTTGAAAACTGTTCATACTAGGTATAGTGCAACAGACAGTCTGCTGTGAACTGAAATGCTATGTGCTTTAGATACAGGAGTTTTACATCCTAGACAGGGGAGGGATGGGAGCTATCGAGCCCTGAGAAGCCTGGAATTAATCCTTGGTTCTTGTCTGTGATTTCTGATTGTCAGCATTATTATTACTTGTTATGTGACAGTCGGCATTGGTTTGTCTGTCTGTTGGCAACATTATTCAAAAAACGGATTTTGATGATATTTTCAGGAAAGGTCAGAAATGACACAAGGACCAAGTGATTAGATTTTGGCAGTGATACGGCTCATAGTCTGGATCCACAGATTTGTGAAAGATTTCTGTATCATTGCCAGATAGCGGCACAGCGTCACTGTAACCATGACAAGTGAACACCACGTCAGCTGCCTGCTGACAATCACATGATTGTGATCCTACTAAAAATCGACTGCTACAGATTTATCCATATGAAATGATACAAGGAGGAACTGATTAAATTGTGGGGGTGTTTCTGAGTCCCATCAGTTCCTGCCGTCCGCTACATATTTAGGTCATACAGTATTCGTACATAACGTACACATGCATAACACACGCCTGTGCTCAGTGCAAGGTCATTTTGTTTGTGGGTACATCTATATAAAATGGACACATCCTATGTTGCTGTGATTTCTGATCATCAGTAACTAATAAACAAATGCTGCATTTCTAAAATAAAAAAATATTGCTGTATTTCTGACAATGTCATATGGATGAATGAACATCCTTGGCGGAGCACTGCACTCTCTGAGTTCTTTTCTGGTTGTTCATGTTGTTGTATGTGAAGTAAACTTTATTGTTTGCTTTGTTTTGATTTTTGTAGTCCATATGTTGTGTGAGATTATGTGGAAACCATGAAAAAAATAATGCTGTAAGATGACAGTAAATTATCTATCTATCTATCTATCTATCTATCTATCTATCTATCTATCTATCTATCTATCTATCTATCTATCTATCTATCTATCTATCTATCTATCTATCTATCTATCTATCTATCTATCTATCTATCTATCTATCTATCTATCTATCTATCTATCTATCTATCTATCTATCATGCACTGAGCACTGTATATATTACACTATTTTTGTTTTAGAAAAAGAGAGTCATTCAGAATTGGGATTTCACTTCACTTTTCAGTGCAAAATGTCTCAACTAACTCCTTACATACCTACTGGCCAGCTGAAAAGTCTTCTGATTTGAATGCTGCATGAAAGTACAACGCCTTTCAATTTAAATGATGCAAACCATTTTAGAATACAAAAACAACACAGCAACAATAGTACTCAAAAATGCATACACAACAAAACAGTACTCTTATTGATCTTCTCTTATCTATAGAGGAACATAGCAGCTAAACTGGCATGTGCTGCTCACAGCAAAAAATGCTTCCAAGCCTTTAGGTGTTTTTTTTTTTTTTTTCTAAATTCTGTTTCATGGTCAAATAATTTAAAAAACCATTTTCCTTTTTTGCCATCCAAGTCTAAACTGTCATTATTTCTTCTTACCAGG
This sequence comes from Amphiprion ocellaris, assembly GCF_022539595.1. Classification (NCBI taxonomy): domain Eukaryota; kingdom Metazoa; phylum Chordata; class Actinopteri; family Pomacentridae; genus Amphiprion; species Amphiprion ocellaris. The sequence goes on along the minus strand of NC_072770.1, from coordinate 2,468,383 downwards.
AGGAGCACAGCATGACTGACATCATCTATTTTGTTTGTATTCCATGTAATGCATATCAGTAAAAGAGGAAAACACACTGGAAACACAGTGTCCATTACCAGGACTGTTTAATAGGTGTCTACCTACCTCCAGGGTAAAGGACAGCACCACGTCAGATTTGGACAGTGTGTTTTCATCCTCCTGCCCCATGTCCATGATAGAGGTGTTGTGACCTCGTTTTAGCTTCTGCAGCTTGAACTCTCCTCCCTTCGACACTGGCATGCTCTCCAGGTTTGCCATCAGCAGGTTGACAGAGGATCGTAGCTCCTCAATGTACATGACCTCCATTTCTCTGGAGGCAAACTTAGGAAACCTGCCACCATGCTAACCAAAACAGAAATTCAGTCAATTAATTAATGAGCATGATCCAGTCAATAACCTGCTAAGAAATCAGACATCCCTAAATGATGAGTCTGTGTGAATGTATCTTTACTCTATATCTTGCCTTGTAAAGCATTTTGTATTGATAAAAACAAATGATTACTAATAATTAATAACATTAATAGGCACAGTATCAACAATAATAGTCAGAAATTATACAACAACATACAAACCAAGTAGAATAAATATGAATATTGTAGATCAATAAAATTCTGAGAATTGTACCTGAACTGATATTGTACCAAACATGTTCATTATATTCCAAAAAATATGCTGCCCTAATCATCATATTCAAAGTTAAACTCCATCTATCCACCCACCCATCAGCCCTTCCATCATCCCACTACCCATCCATTGTTTGGCCCATACCCGAGTGATTTGGTCCGCCATTTGCAGTCGTCCGTCCAACTCTCTTCTGATCTGAGCTGCCTGCTCGTCTGGGTTGTCCAGCTGTGGAAAGACAGTCACACATTGGTCTCAGTAAAGAAAAACCCGACCATCATCATCCATCCATCTATCCATCCATTGGACCTGGACAGGTCACCAGTCTATCAATGGGCTACATATACAGACAAACAGCCACACTCGCATTCATACCTACGGACAATTTAGAATTATCAATTAACCTGAACATATTTTTGGACTGTGGGAGGAAACTGGAAGTACAGGGAGAAAACCCACGCATGCACATATCTATCTATGTGAGACCATTAGTCATGTGACCTGGAGTGACTACAAATTCTGTAACTCCTCATTAGTCAGAACTACAGAAACCTCTTGGATGAAGGTGAAACATCTTAAAGAATCAACAAGTCCAGTTTATTTCTACTGAAGCTTGTATGATTACCATGACCTGGACGACTGAGAATCTAAACAGACAAACAAGTAGAAAAGTGATGCATGACCCATATAGTTAGGGCTTTTTAGTAGTGCTAGTGTTCAGTATAAATTGATGTTCAACACAACAAGATATGCACTTGTTCAGCTCAGGTCCGCAAATCTTTTTTCTTAAATTACAGCAATAAATATATCATTCTATGGGAAACCACTTGTCTGTCAGCATGGCTTAGATCGTCACAACTGGCCAGAGCTCAACCCAGTACAGGTGTCCTAACACCCACAGAAAAATGGCCTCTGTAATGGAAATTTGCCTTGTGTCCTCAGTATAACCTCTGTTCCAGAAGCTATACCTAGAAATAAGAACTCATAGGTCTTACTTCTAGGTATAGCTTCTGTTTTTCTGTTAGGTGAAGATAAGGTCCTCATGCCCCCAGATGTAGCGGTTTCACATCTACTACTGCAAAAGCAGGAACTTCACCAAACGTGTAAACCAAAAACTCAGACTTGATAGCAAGAAATGTGTACTCAGTACCAGGAATTGTGCAAAGGTGTCAGAACAAACAATGTCTTAAGTGTAACCTGCCCAGCAACAGCAGGAGTTTGACGTCAGTCACATTTTTGTGTAAGAAAACTTCTGTACTCTGTATCGGACAGAGAACCTCATCGACAGTCTACGAGATGTATGTTTGGCCTTCTCCTTCTTGCTGCAAGATAACAAATGACTCAAAGACAGATCCAGTCTGACTGAAGCTTTTGTTTCTTGCTTTGAGTCATTTTTCTTTTAATTTCTCTTTGATAACCAGAGAGAAAGCAGCATACCTAAATCATACAGAAGACAGTGCGCTCCAGTTTAAGTGACAGAGCTCATATACACATTCGAATCACTGCAACTGAAGTTCCAATCTCAGCTTCCATTGAGCAATATATCTCTTGACTTTCTTCTCCAATAAGCTGCTGGCCAAACTTTATCTAAAATAACCTCAAATAAGTGATCCATCACCTTCACTGTGGAGCTCACACTTTCATCTTCAAGTACCATGCATCCTGTGATCCTGTAGTAAATCCAGTTTGGAGGCAATCATTTTTAGCTGTAGTTCAGGAGCAGGACTTTACCTCAAACACTCCCTTTCCTGTTGCGTTATAAACTCGTCTCTCCTCCATCCCCAATTCTAAGCAAACCCCTTCTGTCTCTCCATACGCTATGTTTGCTAGCTCATCTCTCCTCCATCCTCCATTCCCACGTCTTCTGCCTCTACCTCTCCCTCCCTCTCTACCAGGTTGCCAGCATTCTCTTCTCTATGCCCCATTTCCAGCAACCTGCCTCCTTCCCTCTACTGATACTGGGCTGCTTGCTCGTCTTTCCTCCTCCCACTCATGTTAGTAATTTCTCCCATCCTCCATTGGTGCTGGGTTGTAGGCTCGTCTCTCCTCCATCCTCCCTGCCAGCAAACTCCCATCAAGATGCCAGTTTTTCTTTGCTTCTTCCTCTTTTCCCAGTATCCCCGGTAGCCCTCTCCAGTCGAGATCTTCTTTCTCATGTGCAGTTTGCCTCCCACAGTTAAATCGAGACACCTTGTGGTGGCATCTCGACCGGAAGTTGCACTGTCACACCATTCCTCAAGCAATCAGCTTCAACGTGTCACATATGTGGATCATCAAGTCACCCACCCATCACATATACTATCCCATTTCCAAATACTACAAATTCAAAGCATAACTTTCTCTTCCAGTCATCTTAACTCTACTGCACCATTGCCAGCAGCTACTCCTGAAACCACAAGGTTGCGTTTAGTTGGATCACCATTTATTCTTCAGCAGGACAATGACTCCAAACACACCTCCAGGCTGTGGAAGGACTATCTGACCAAGAAGGAGATGATGGCGATGACCTGGCCTCCACAGTCACCTGACCTAAACCCAATCCAGATGGTTTGAGATGAGATGGACCACAGAGTGAAGGCAAAAGGACCAACAAGTGCTCAGCATCTCTGGAACTCCTTCAAGACTGTTGGAGAACCATTTCAGGTGACTACCTCATGAAGCTCATGGAGAGAATGCCAAGAGTGCAAAGGAGTCATCAAAGCAAAGGGTGGCTATTTTGAAGAATATAAAATATAAAACATGTTTTGAGTTATTTCATTATTGTTTACTACATAATCCCATATGTGTTCATTCATAGTTTTGATGCCTTCAGTGAGACTCTACAATGTAAATAGTCATGAAAATAAAGATAAAACATGAAATGAGAAGGTGTGTCCAAACTTTTGACTGGTAGTGTACCTCTAAGCCTTTAAACAGCACAAAGAGATTATTTCAATGGAGAATAACTCTTGAATGTGTAACTTTGAGGAATCGAGATACATGACAAAAACATGTTTTGACAAGAATGTCAGTTTCAGCAGCATAAATAAGTCTCTAATGACTCTCTGGCAATCCCCAGGCTGCCAGTGAGAAAACAACATACAGTACACAAACTTTGGAGCAGGCTTTGGAGGACTTCTCAGAAACATGCTTTAGATGAAGCAACAGTTTTGACCATCATTAGACAAAGGTGATTCCCAGTAGTGGCGCAAAGGTCAAATACAATGTATTGGAAAATCTCTATGAAAACATCATTTGAATCTAAGCCCATGTCTCAATATGTTTTTCCTTTAAATTTGATATGAGCACTTTTAATTAACCAAGAGTAGTGATAGACCTCATCAACATTTAACTACATATCAAAAAATATATAGATAACATCATTCCCTCCTCATCCTTTCTTCCACAGACCCCATTCCTCTCAATCCTCTACTTTTTCCATTGAATTAAGCAATTTGCTCTGCCCTCTGGATGGATCAACAGCACCAAACCCTGAGAGCGATTTAAAGAAAAGCAATTACTTGTCCTTAATTCAGCAGAGTCAACAACAGTCAGCATGACAAGGAAAGGGGTAGGGGTGGTGAGCAGTAGCGTTTGTCTACAGTTGTCATAGTGACCACATACAAGAGGATAAAGGGCAATGGGAAGTGTTTGAGCCTATTTGTGTCTGCGTTTCTGTGAAGTACATGAACTTCAGGTATACTGTATGCCATTATCACACACACACACACACACACACACACACACACACACACACACACACACACACACACACACACACACACACACACACACACACACACACACACACACACACACACACACACACACACACACACACACACACACACACACACACACACACACAGTGCTGAGACCAAAATGCAAAGCTTCACCATGGTGATAGAGTTCAAAGTGTCCAAGGTCTCTGTTTGACCAGAGCAGCAGCAATTCCTTAATTGGGAATAGCTGCAGGTTATTTGGTCTCCTCACCATCAATTGTGTTATCAGAGCAAATACGCCTGTACTGATTATCAACCATGGTACACATTCTACCTCGTCTTGTTTACTTTCTCAAACATCAAGCTGAGATAAAAACATACAAAGACACCGAACAAGCAAAAACATTTGAGGTCACAAAGTGGAGAAGTGCAAGCAGCGTTACTGTTAGCAAGGCTCATGTAACAAAACAAGCTGTAAACAGCATGGCACGGTACTGCAGCAAATACACATCATTCTTAGCATACTCAAAAACAGCTTCACTATTTATACACTAGATGGCAGTATAGACTACACACACTGGACCTGCAGCATTTTATCTTCTTTTTGGTGAACCACGGTCCCAAAATCCCTCTTTAATGCTGTGTTGTGACCTCATATAAGGCACAACTGTTGCTGTTTGGCACCAGAAATTTAAAAATGGTGTCAAAGTAGCAGGTCTTAGGACAGGAGTAGGTAAAGAATCCTAAATGCATTCAGTTGGTGATGCAGAAAATGCTAAAATGTGTTTTTATGCTTTGTCCTTTGTGTTGTTTTACATTATGGGTACTGCAGCTAGTAGAACACAAGTTAGAAATGTGAACAGTTTATTAGTATTTATTACAGTGAATGTTCAACCAGAAACATTTATTTCATTTTGATTTAGCCAAAAACTGTGTTGTGATTCCCATTTCTCCTTCTTTAAGAAACAGTATCACACCTAAATGTACTTGTTGAGTATCATGTTGAAATGCATGACATTTTACATTGTAGAGTTCTGATGTGCAACTGTCATGTTACTAATATGCAAATGCACTGAGAATGAACTGAGTTGTAAAATAAATAAAACTTCAGCAATTTTCTGCCAGCATTTCTGTCTCTCCTTACTTTCAGTAACAGTTCTTTACATCATAGTACATTCTTTAATACTGTTCATGGTTCTCCATTATAACAACCTGTTCCCCCTGACTGAAGGTGGCACATTGTTGCTCCTCTTTTTATTGTACCGTGCAAGGAACAGAACTTGGTTTACAAAGAAGTCAATAACCACGGTGATACCCATTATCTTTGATTAAAGTTTTAAAATTTGTCCAACTAGCTTGCACAAAGTAAGTCCAGATATGTAGAACTTACTTTGAAAAGAAATAGCAGATTGCTATGTCCTTTCTTTGGGTTTCGAATTAAATACATTTACAACCCTCAAACTGGCAACTGGGTACACTGTAATTAATAAACAGTCCCCCCAGGAATTCGCGATGTTGTGATCGTGCAAATTCATATAATTCAACCAATCTCCACCAATTCTGCGTGACCTTGCAATTTTGTCCAATCACAGCAACTTTTCCACAATTTTGGCCCGCGCCCCGTGAGTTCCACCAATTATAGCAGTCCCCAGCGCAAATGTAATGCATGTATGTCACCGAATTCACTTCCTTGTTTCTGGTTTGAAGATGCAGACATGTCCCATTTTAATGTCTCTCATTTACCAACAAAAATTACTGCTACAGACCATGAAAAACAATTATTTCCCTGATGTTCTTCACCAAAGTGGAAATAAACTGTTGTATACCCACGCAATATTGTGGTGGAATACAAAAAAATAAATAAATAAATTATCGATTGAGGGGCTGCACAGTGACGTAGTGGTTAGCACTTTCGCCTTGCAGCAAGAAGATCCCTGGTTCACGTCCCGGCTTTCCCGGGATCTTTCTGCATGGAGTTTGCATGTTCTCCCTGTGCATGCGTGGGTTCTCTCCGGGTACTCCAGCTTCCTCCCACAGTCCAAAAATATGCTAAGGTTAATTGATTACTCTAAATTGCCCGTAGGTGTGAATGTGAGAGTGCTTGTTTGTCTTTGTATGTGGCCCTGCGACAGACTGGCGACCTGTCTAGGGTGTCCCCTGCCTTCGCCTGAGTCAGCTGGGATAGGCTCCAGTCCCCCCCGCGACCCTAGTGAGGATTAAGCAGTGTATAGATAATGGATGGATGGATGGATGGATTATCGATTGATAAACACTTTTTTTTTTTTTTTTTTTTTACCATGAAACATATTAGAAGAATGTCTGAAACGAGCAGACCACAGACCAGACAAATCACTGTGATGGAAGATGTTGCATCCAGATCTGTTGGAGCACTGAAAGTATGAAGGGAAGTCAGAGTAATTCCTCCGCCAAGAAACACGGCAGAGTTATGTGACGATCGGCATATATGAATCTTTCCTCTGTTAGCAACATTACTCAAAAATGGACTAAGGGATTTGGATGAAATTTTCAGGGAAGGTCAGAAATGACACAAGGACCAAACAATTAGATTTTGGCAGTGATGTGGCTTATAGTCTGGATCCACGGATTTGCTAAGGATTTCCCATTGCGATAGCGGCACAGTAACCATGGCAACAAGTGAAAGCTACCTCAGCGGCCTGTTGACGATCACATCATTGCGATCCTACTACAAATCCACCACTATGGACGTATCGGAAATGATACAAGGAACAACTGAATAAATTGTGAGGGTGTTTCTGAGTCCCATCAATTCCCGCCGCCCGCTACATATTTAGGTCACGTGACTCGGTATGTACACATGCATAACACACATACACCTTTGTTCAGTGCAGGGTCAGGTAATGAACAGTCTTGGTGGAGTACTGCTCTCTGAGTGTTTTTCTTGTTAAATGACGTGACAAGCCGTGAGCCTGTGTGTGAACACGTGTGCCAGGAAGTGAAATTAACTTTTTAGCCTCTGACAGATATGTCCAAATGTGATTCATTTCATAGCAAATTATCATTTTGTGCCTTAAATCTACCAACCAGTTCATGTTAAACCAGTATCTGGCTGCTCCTAATATCCCACTGTGGTGTGCCAGCTTTTGTGTAAATGGGTTGGAGCGTTAAAGAATTAATTTCGGAATAAATATCGTAAATTACAATGTTGAAACATGTTCTTAAAGCTGAAAAAGATGCAACTTTTTAGCAACTATCACTGTCTCCCACAATTTCATCGCAACAAATAAGCTTAAAACATTACAACTTACATCCCAATTTTTTAGAAAAGCTGCCGCGAATTCAGGCATTTTGGGCCGCAACAATCTCGAAAAACGCCTGCTCCTGGAGGGACTGAATAGAGCAAAAACACTAATGTGGACCACACAAGATGCTGAAATCAAAGGAAAACAAAAACCTTCCACATCTGTCAGGGTGGTGGAATGAAGGACACCATGGGAAGGTGGATCCTAGAGAACTCTACAGTGCACACTTCTGCATGAGGACACCCTAAATGTGTACTTCAGCCACATTTTGGTGAAGTGACATTCTCAGTCACTATCAGGGCAGCAGTGGCCACTAGAAACACTGTGACTACCCTGCAGGAAGTTTGGGTTCAAATCTTGATACTGTTAAACTGTATCACTTACGAAACTCAACTTTTGATAGAGAAGGTGGGGGAGGAAGAGGAGATGATTTGTGGATCTTTAGAGGCTGGTGTAGCGGCAATGTGGTGAGTGTAGAGCGGGCAGAATGCATGAACGCTGCCTCAGTCATAAAATAGACTAAGTGTGTGGGCTGGACTTTAGAAAATGATTGGACAGAAAAGGGCATTGCGATTTGTTGACCCCCATGCATTTTGGAAGTAATGCCAAGCTCCATTAATGATATAAAACAGGAGTGGAAGATGCATAAAAGGCCAACAGCTGATCATTTTATTGACAAATGACAATTTAAATTATGTATTCAGCACAAATTTTAAAATATTTTAAAAATAAAACTTTTTAGTGGTGGTGTTTATCCATTCAGATAATTTTGGAGATATACACTACCGGTCAAAAGTTTTAGAATACCTCAATTTTTCGATTTTTTATCGAAAATCAAGTAGTTCAAGTCCAATGAAGAGCTTGAAATGGTACAAAAATAAGTGGTGAACTGCTAGAGGTTAAAAAAAAAGGGGTAAGTTTACCCAAAATTGAAAAATATTGTACATTTTAGAATTATACAAAAAGGCCTTCTTCATGGAACAAGAAATGGGTTAACAATTTAAAGCTGTTCTGCTGCAATGGAAATTGATCAAGCCTTTAAAGTTGGTGCTACAGTTCCTAGAGGTGTGTCCCAACTTCCAACCCCTTCTGTCTGCATAAAAGTAGTGTTGGAACACACCATAGCACCAGACCCTCCAGAGCATTATTTGAACAGTGTAGTGGCTATTCCTGAGCCTGTATAGCCACTGTGGTGGCTGTACCGAAGCATCTGACTTTACACACATCCAAAAGAAAATAATGTCTACAGAAAAAAACTTTGTAAAAATAAGGCACTATTTATTGTAACATAAGTTTCTTGTTAACTGAGAAACAAAATCAGAATCAGAATCAGCTTTAATGGCCAAGTACGTACACAACATACTGTACAAGGAACTTGGTTTCGGCTATTGGTGTCACCCTAGGAATATGAAAGAGAATAATAAAAAATAAAGAAACTACAGAAAGAGGAACAGGGAGGAAAAGGAAAATAGTAGTAAAAATTAAATACAACTCAATATATGCAGAAATGTACAGTAGTGCAAAAAATGGTAATTGCTATAAACAAATGGTATTCGCTATAAACATAAGATGCTAAAGATAAACTGACAATGTGCATTGTGGTCAAAAGACTGTGTCTTTCTGGTAGGCCAGCCCTTCCTGGCAGTCTCCCTTGCTTTTATCCCCATCCTTCAGCCACTAGATGGGGTTAACTAAAGAAAAACAGAAATTAATTAAAGGAAAACAATTATCCTGGCTCCTACAACTGTACTGCAGAAAGTAGTGTGTCGCTATAAAAATGGTGAGGAAAAGTCAATTAAGAATAGAAGAGAGACAGACCATCATAACACTTAAAAATGTAGGTCATTCCTACAGAGAAACTGTGAAGAAAGTCAAGGTGTCCGTGAGTCCAGTTTTCTTTACCATCAAAAGGCTCAGAAACTGGAGAAACTCTGACAGGAAGAAGTCTGGAAGACCCAAAGCCACAAGAGGATCAGAAGACAAGTTTATGAGAGTCAACAGCTTGTTGATAGGAGCTCAGAGGACAACAGCTTCAATCAGCTTCATAGTGGTCGTAGTAAGAAGTCTCAGCTTCAACTGTGAAGAAAAGACTTGGAGTTGCAGGTTTGACAGGTTCAGTTGCAGCAGAAAGCCGTTGCTAAGACGTCAGAATAAGAAAAAGAGGCTGGACTGGACCATGAAACACCACCAATGGATTACTGAAGACTGGAAGATGGTATTATGGACTGATGGATCAAAATTTAAATCTTTGGTTCATCAGCAGGATTTTTGTAGCCATCCAGTAGGAGAAAGGATGGTTCCTCAGTGTGGAACATCAACTGTCCAACATGGAGGAGGAAGTGTGATGGTCTGGGGCTGTTCTGCTGGATCCAGGGTCGGTTCTTGTACAGAGTGAGAGGAACCCTGAACCTAAACAGCTACCACAGCATTCTGCAGCTCCATGCAGAACCCTCTGGTATGTTCTAGTTGGTCAGTGGTTCATCCTACAGCAGATAATGACCCAGAACATAAGAACCAGAACTACCTTAGGAACAAAGAACCAGATGGTGAGCTTGAAAACATGGAGTAGCAGCACAGTCTCCAGACTTAAACCCCATGGAGCTGGTTTGGGATGAACTGGACAGAAGAGTGAAAGCAAAGCAACCTACAAGAACCACACATTTATGGGAACTTCTGCTACAGAGTTGGAAGAACTTTATGAAGAATGTTTGATTTCCACTGTGGAAAGAATGCCATGAGTGTGTTCAGCTGTTATATCTGCCAAAGGTGGTACTTTGATGAGTCAGAAGTTTAGAATACATTTTGGTATCTAAGTTGATTTTTTTTTTTTACTTTATTTGTATATTTGTTCTCTGCTTTCATTTCAGAGAACAATGAGACATTAACATGCATCATTTCCAATTTTTAAAAAATTGGAAAAATTGGGGTGTTCTAAAATTTTTGACGGTTAGTGTATGTCTCTGAGATTTATGCCTCCAACCCACTACAAAATGAGTTGAATTGACTGAGATCACAAAACTAAACAAGGCATTTATGAAATTCAGCAGTAACATGTTTGCTATGTCCCTGTTAGACTATTCTTTTAGCTGCAGCATCTATGTAGTTCCAGGGAAAATGTTTGAATATGGGTGGTTTAAAGTAGCCAAAGGAGAGAGACTGATGAGAGATGCTGTCGTTGCAGCAGTTTGTGATTTGGGAGAGATGACTTTCTAATTGATTATTGAAATCACTTTTGATTTTTTTCTTATCTACTCCAGGTCTGATTGATTCAGTACTGACCGTGCTTTCCAGCGTTGTGTCTGGTCTATTGTGACCAGTTACAGGCAGTGTCTGCTAACTCCACCACAGCCCTAATGGCTAAAACCCATCTCATAAAAAGGAAAGAACACCCACTCTGTCCTTCCCTCACTATATCCGCTGCGTTGGCCTGCAATTCAATTTGTCTCCTGGCTCCAACCATCATTACTGCTAAAGGCACATTCATCAAAAGAAATGCTCCTCACTGTTTGACCCCTCTGCTCTTTGCATGATGTGTGCAGTTTGTCAGAGGATCATCATCTCATTTGCTCCACTGAGGTGTTTACTGACATGTTTTAATTACAGGTACCACCAGCAGGACTACAGCATGCTCTAAATGTGTGCAAACGTACATGTATGTTATGTACATATAAAATACACAATAAAGTCAAACATTTTTTACCACAACTAGTGCTGTTACTGGTACTGCTATGACTAATCTCTTATCATAAGCTAAATGAAACACATCGTCGATATCTTCCATACTGATGAAGCTTCGTATTAACTTCAGATAAACTGTAGAATACTTTTTTGCACAGAAGGAGAATCATCACTGACACTGCATTAGGAAGGATTAGCCAAGTGGAATGACAGCAGCAAGCAAAACCTGTTTCAGTGTTCAACTTTTCTTTGCAGTAATCAAAAACAAGCAAAATGATTGGATATTATGAAAATGATCTGATATGATGTAAGGTATTTAAAATTCTGCTTGTAGGAAAGTAAAATGACACTTTATCAGACTGTATTTGCATGTGTCGTGAGTTGAGCGACAGAGACATTCAGCATCTGGATCATTGTGCGTGGGCCAGACAGCAGTCCTTCATTAATGAGGCCAGCATCATGTTGTTTGAAAAGACTTTGGGGAGGGAGCTCTTTGTCAAGCTCTTCTTCAGAAGAATCCAATCCAAGCCACATGCAGCTAAAGATGACAGCGGGGGCCAAACCCTATTCCAGCCGCTTTAACATTCATCTTCTCTTAACTGTTCCAACTGTCATCATCTCCAGGTTACACAGACGCTACATCAGCTGGATGTATCCACATCTCGCGCAGTAGACGGATTTCCAAGCTCACAATGTAGATTGAAGGATTCATTTGTAAAGAATTTTAATCCTGTTGAAATAATGTGGAGGTGCTGGAAACAAATACAATATTTGTAGAAAAAATGAAATTATATCTTCTTTTCACTCTGTGAGCCATCTGCTGATACTCTCAGTCCACCAAGGAAAGCACAGTTACACTACCAGTCAAAAGTTTGGACACACCTTCTCATTCAATGGTTTTTATTTATTTTCTACATTGTAGATTAATACTGAAGACATCAAAACTATAAAAGAATACATATGGAATTATGTTGTAAACAAAGAAGTGCTAATCTTCGGTATTAATTAACAATGTAGAAAATAATAGAAATAAATAAAAACCATTGAATGAGGTGTGTCTAAACTTTTTTACTGGTAGTGTACGTGATGATCGGCGTCTGTCTGTCTGTCTGTCTCTCTGTTCGCAACATTACTCAAAAACAAACTAATGGACTTTGATAATATTTTCAGGAAAGGTCAGAAATGACACAAGGACCAAGTGATTAGATTTTGGGAGTGATGCGGCTTATAGTCTGGACCCACGGATTTGTTAAAGATTCCTTTATATACCATTGATAGTGACATGGCGTCACTGTAACCATGACAACAAGTGAGCACTACATCAGCTGCCTGCTGATGATCATATGATTGTCATCCTACTACAAATCAACCGCTGTGGACTTATCGGAACTTATCTGTCGCAAATCATACAAGGAACAACCGATTAAATTGTGGGGGTGTTTCTGAGTCCCATCAATTTCTGCTGCCCACTACATATTTAGGTTATGTACATGTATAACACAGGCCTGTGCTCAGTGCAAGGTGATTTTGTTTGTGGGTACATCTATATTAAACGGACACAATCTATGTTGCTGTGATTTCCAGTATCAATAACTAATAAACAAATGCTGCATTTCAAAAAAAATATGCATTTCTGACCATGCCATATGGGGGAATGAACAGCCTTGCCGGAGTACTGTGCTCTCTGAGTGCTTTTTGTTTCATTCTGTGTTCAGGAATAGAAACCCTTGTTGAACTGAAGCCTCAAAATTGGTTGCCTTCACCATTCCCAGTGAAAGCAGAGTAACCATATGCCGTGTGAGATTAGTTGTTTAACTGTGGCTTGGTACTGTTGGATTTTAATTGGCAGTTATTAGCCACAGAGGGTAGGTCCTGCAACAACAAGCCAATATTTACTCTCAGCACTGAAAACTGGAAAACAAACAGCTCATTTAGTTTAAATGTCTTTGTTTCTTGTAATGGTTGGGCCTCCCTTCCTGTCTGCCTCTCCTAATCACCACCTCTGCTTATTTCACCTCATTCAGCCTCCTCTTTTTCTATTTCACACTTCCTCCCACAATACAATGTTCTTTTCCCTTTTCTCTGTTTCTTTTTTTGTCATTTTATTTATTTATTTGATTGGTGTAATATCTGAATTTAAACTAGTTAAGTTAAAAGAGTTTTAACGACCTGCTCATTTGCTATCATCATATCTAGATCCTTTGAAGTGAGACAGATAACACTGGACGCCAATAATAGAGGAAAACACCAATCACTGATTGTGTCATCCAATATCTGTGAGACTGTCCTGGGTACCTCTCTGATAAAATCACAGGAAAGCAGGGGTCTGCTGCTTTATATTAAGCTCAACAGACACCTAACAAAATAGGTTGAAAACTGCTAAGACAAGACTGCAGTTCCTGCCATCTATAGCAGGGGTTTCATGAATCCATGACAGCTTGATGCACCAGAATGAGGAACAGGAGACACAAACCATTTCAGATTTAGTCTTACAAACAATTTCAACAAGATAGTTTGTTTTACAAGAGATAGAGCTTCAAAGATGAAGATTAATTGGTTGGTTTGGAAAATGCATGTGTAAACAGAGCACTAGGCTTTTCCATGGGAAGCAGCTGGAACTGTGCCCATGGAGGAGATGCGACAGCTGCTAGTTGGGCTCAACAACACTGAGCGCTGAATGAACAAAAAGTGAAATTCAGGGGGAATCACTGCTGACATTAGCCATAACAACCTCAGTTTTTTTAGGTATACAAACCCAACAGCATGATGTATCAGCCCAAATGCTGATGATGAAATGAAACCAAAATGAAACCAAGCAGACCCTAATCTTCTAACCATCAACAGGGGTTGTGTGGAAAGGGTCCCTGCCTTCAGGTTCCTGGCTATGCACCTTGATGAAGGTTTCTTCTGGACTAACAACACTCCAGCAGTAATAAAGAGAGCACAGCATCGAATCCATTTCCTAAAGATTCTCAGAAAAAACAACCTGCAGGAAAATCTGCTAGTGTCCTTTTACTGCTGCTTCGTCGCGAGCATGTTGGTGTACTGTATCACTGTATGGTTCACCAGCTCCTCAGCAGCAGACAGGAGAGCCCTCCAGAGGATCATCAACACCACCCAGAGGACCATCGGCTGTCCACTGCCATCTTTGGACAAATCTTTCAGCTCTCGCTGCCCAAGTAGAGCAGCAGATATTCTTAAATGTTTAGACTCCAACTGTTTCACCCACTATCTTCAGAGACATGCTTCAGGTCCATCAAATCACAGATAAACTGGGTTAGCAGGCAGCTTCTAGACCAGAGGCATAAGAGAACGGAAGTCCACCAAACACTGTCTGGACCTGAGTACCGACTAGTAATTCCTAAAGCTACTTATGCATCCAAAGGACTGCGGATGGAAATTAGCTTAAAGCTAACTCTGGTGCAATACATCAAATGGAAACATTTATGTTTAATATTGTACATGGTCCCTTTTTAAATAAACTGATAATAATAATAATAATAATAATAATAATAATAATAATAATAATAATAATAATAATAATAATAATAATAATAATAATAATAATAATAATAATAATAATAATGTATTTATTAGTGATGCACTATGAGATTATTTATTGTACTGCAAATTTGTAATGACAATAAAGAAATGAATTTGGCTCCAAAACTTTATATATGAAAGAAAGTCTCTGCAAACAAGAGGGAAAAACAAGAGAAAACAAAATATATATGTCACAGCCACAGCTTAAGGCAGTGGGCTGTGGTAGTGCTTCCTCCTCCGGCCCTGCTCTCTCTCTCCTAGGTGTGTGTGTGGTGAAGCTGGCGGCAGGTGTGGTACATTTTAATCAGCGGACGATGCAGGTGGGAGCTGAGTGATTGGTCTCTGGGCGTCTCTATAAAAGCAGACTGATCCCCTCATTCGATGCTGGACTATTGTCTAATCTCCAGTCAGTACAGGGAGTAGAACTGTCTTTGCCATCAGCCTAAGAACTTTTATTAATCCTGTTTTCTGTGTTTACTGAAGCTGACTCCTGCCTGCTGTGCTCCTGGAATCATTGGTCTGCTGGTTCTCCGCTCTGCCACGGATTCTGTTATCTACCGGAGGATTTCCACCTCTCGCCAGCTTTATCCTGGAAACAACAGGCCACATCTGGGATGAAACACCCTGGGAGAAATACCTACCTCCATTGGACTCACAGACGCCAGCCAACCACCCACGTGTCGAACTCCAAGAGGGAGAGTGTCAGACCGATTCAGGCCACAGACTGTTTCCCCACTCGTCAGCTAAGTCTCCGAGCCCTAGTATCACCAGACTATCAGTTAATGTAGTGTAATATGTTGAATTATTCCAATCAGCATTCCGTATTAAACGTTATTTGTATTTTATGCTTTGCATTAGATAAGTACTAGTCTGGGGTTTTAGTTCAGGATTATTGAGTTTAGGCTGGGTTTTGTTTTGTATTTTCAGTTGTTTCCCTACCTTGGTGTTGCCATACGTGGGTTAACCTTAGTTTCAGTTTTCCATGTTCAAGTTTAGTTCTTCTGTGTCGACGATTCTAGTTCCATTTCCTGTATAAGGTTTGTTGTTGTGAATAAAGCATTGTTAAAACGTTTATGCTGGTGCTGTTTCATTTCCTACTCCTGAGCCTTTTTGAACCTGATATATATATATATATATATATATATATATATATATATATATATATATATATATATATATATATATATATATATATATATATATATATATTTAATTAGCTCGAGCTATTTCAATTAGCTCGAGGAAGTGTCTCCCTTTAAGCAAATCGTTTCCTGACCATTCTTTATGAGTTCACAGATTCTATGAATATGTTATATCTGCAAACCTGATAAACTGTATGTTACAAATATTACTGAATGAAGCCTTTTAGTTATAGTCTTGTACACTGCATGCATCGCATTGCCATGGACCCTCACATGTATTTAGCTGGTGATGCAAAAATATGATGTCATATGATGTAAAATGCTCAATATTCTGGGTTCAAATCTCTGCCTCGGGTCGTTCTGTGTGGAGTTTGCATGTTTTCCTTGTGCCCGTGTGGGTTCTCACCACGTCCTGCCACAGTCCAAAACATGCTGAGGTTAATTGGTGATTCTAAATTGTCTGTAGGTGTGAATGTGAGTGTGATTGTTTGTCTCTATATGTAGCCCTGTGATAGACTGTTACCTGTCCAGGTGAACCCTGCCTTCACCCTAAGTCAGCTGGGATAGACTCCAATCCTCCACTAATGAGGACTAAGCAGTATAGATAATGGATGGATGGAAAATCTATGTATGTAAGCCTGCCTTTTAGTCCCTCTCCTGTGTTCAGATTGCTGACTGCATTTGGTTTGCCATGAAACCTGAAAAAGCTTCAACCATGTCTAATAATTCTCTGTCTGCTCGATATGTACAGTGTCTTTAAGTCAAAGAATTTATCTCCTTTTATTGCTTTTCAATATTTAATCATGACCGTGATAATAGACTATGGTTACTAATGAAGACCTAAAGACACAAACATACCTATCATTCATAATAGGGAGGGATTCTCTTTCTGTACCTGGGACTGACGATTACAAGATCTTATTGCCAGAAGCTATGGACAAGCCTATCCACCAACGAGAGAAAGCCAAGTCTAAACCATGGTCTGTCTCCATCAGTTTTTGGCCAATGAGATTGTATCACATTTTATAAATATACACTGTATACTGAATACTGCATCCATTACCGGGAAGATGCCTTCAGATTAACACCTTTGTTAATTATAGTCCTCTGAACAGTGATGGTCCTTGATCAGCCTACTTGTTGCAGAACAAACAACTTTAACTGAGAGAAGTTGCCTGTCTGCTATCTCAGAAAGAACAATACTTCAAAGCTGCATTATGGATGGACACATTGTCCTGCAGCAATGGCAGCCAGCTTTCCAAGCTTTCCTGTCTTTTTTTCTTTGACTGCATCTTTCAGTTGTTGCGATTCTGATGCACTGTAGTCCCCACTAACGGCTTAAAAACTCACTCATGAGCAATCCCTCTGTCCCAAAATGAAGCCATAATCTTGCCAACAGATGCCACTTGCTTGAACTTTTATGCTTGCTTGCTTGAACCAATATGTTGTGTCCCTGTTGGTTCTCCACCGCTGATATGCTGCTATAGGCCTAGGCTGCTGGAGGACCTCTCTGGATGCACTGAGTCCTTCTCTAACTACATTTATATTTACTATATATATACCGTTATTGCATTACACTCACTCTGTTTCTCCCTGTGTCCTTTCTCTGAGTGTCCCTGATCCCAGAGCTGGATGCTTCAGATCTGTGGTGGTTCTCCCACCAACTGGCCTAATCTCCATCTGTGGGATGCTGCTGCTGCTGACCTTCCTCCAGCCCACTGCTTCCAGCTGCCCATTTCCATCAATCTACTCTGCATTGTCATCACTATACTTGATTTGCTCACCTACATATTTTTGAATTTACCACCAGCTATATATGTAGTATATTTAATGCCAGAGCCGTACACCATAGCAGTAAACTATAATTAGTTTCCATGTTAGTTGTACTTTGCATGTATCATCTGTCTTATCATGCATGTATCAAATTGCGTGTTTTATGGTCCTTGTGTCCCACCCCCCACCTCTCTATCTCTATCCCTCTACCTCTTCCCCTCTACCTCTACCCCTCTATCTCTACCTTTCTACCTCTTCTGTCCCTCTCAACCCGCCCGGCCAGCAGCAGATGGGTTCCCCCACATTAGAGCCGGGTTCTGCTCGAGGTTTTTTTCCCTGTTAAAAGGGTGTTTTCCTGCCACTGTCACCTTTTGGCTTGCTCTGGGGGTTCAGGCATATGGGTTCTGTAAAGCGTCTTGAGACAATATATAATCGGCGCTATATAAATAAAATTGAATTGAATTGAAAAATTGATTTGGGAACAAAGTAGTGAACTTTCTTCTTGAAGAAGAAGCTTTAAGTCAGCCTCGACAAGGAAATCTTACATGCCTGTTTTCTTTGATCAACAAACCATTCCCACACCTTGAGTGATACAGAAACGTCTGAGTGGTGCAGACAAACAATCCCTTCAACTAAACAAACAGTTACAATAAACAAAAGCACAGGTTTGAAATGACATTCTTGTTTTTAAATGAAAAAAAACACTGCTCACTTGAACTGACTCCAAATCATTAAGATTCAGAATTAAAGGACACATCCAAGTTCATGCTGCGATTTTAAGGTAGAAATAACCAAGTGAAGGGCAAAGACAAACAGACAGAATGCACACATATTCCATATGCAAGTGGCACGATATGTATGGACTGACCTGGCAGGCATTATAGAGGAGCTGGTGCTCAAACTTCTTTATGCCCAGGATCTGTTGGAACATCTCATAGAGCTGGTCCTTACTGAGGATGAGTTCTGAGGCAGCACTCGCTGTCATTCTCTGCTGATGTTTCCTGGGGTCTTCTTCACCTCGGTAGATCGTATCAAACTTGGCCATCCAGGAGCTCAGCACCGTCTCCTTGCTCAGGCCGTCGATTTCAGGCAGGCTACGCACCCTCTTCTCTATGTGCTTCTTAAATACTTCTCGAGAGTCACTTGCCGAGCAGCCGCCGCTCTGCACCATGCGGCACACACGGTCACTTCTCAGGAAGACCTGCAATGAAGTTGTGAACCTGCAGATCAGTTTGCTTTCCTGCCCAAAGTATGTATACTGTATAGAAACAGGAGTGCTGGCTAAAGTCTGTTTGGATTTTGAGCTTTGACAGAAGGATGCTGTCAAGTTCTAACATGTTGCTATTGTTTTTGAAATGTTTTATAAATGTATTTTTGTACTTTCCCTATTGTAGCACTTTGAGATTCTTTATATAAAGTGCATTATAAATTAAAGGCATTATTATTATTATTATTATTATTATTATTATTATTATTATTATTATTATTATTATTATTATTATTATTATTATTATTATTATTATTATTATTATTAAAGCTACAACATGGGCAAATCTCTGGATAAACATAGAAAAACCTTTAGACTGATACCACCGAGCTACATAAGTGAATAGCGTAGTACATCCATCCTTGCAATGGCCCAGTTACTCTGCTGCTATTCTGACTCTTTCTTTCACTTGGTCTACTAACAGTGTGATGCAATCTTTGACACAGTACATAGATTTTCTTGTGTTTTCTGTTTATATTTTTTTTTTGAAAGATAGATGTAAATACAGTACCGGTCAAAAGTTTCTTGAACACTCCAATTTTTCCTTTTTTTTTTTTTATTAGAAACTATGCATATTAATATCTCATTGTACTCTGAAAAGTACAGTTCAGTTGCTACAAAACATCTCCTGGAAATCACACCTCACCAACAAGTCGCTATATGTTTCACATCCATGCTTGTCAGCCATCATTAGGCAACATAGTCTAGCCCTGACTGGACATTTGGTGAGACACAATGAAGAAGCTGGTAGTTGTTATGGAAACCTGATACTATTAGAAGGACTGGCAGGCCGAGCACAACCCTTTCATGCATGAATTAGGATAACCTCAGTCAGGATTTTTTTTTACCAATTGTTTTTATTCATCTCTAGGCATGAAAAACAAGGTTTGAACTTCATTTTTTTTCAACCCATTTTTATAAAAATATATTTACATGTCCACTCAGAAGGCCACCATGCATTTTGTTTTAGAAATATGGATTTAACAGACAAATGAATAAAATGATATACAGTGTATTGAACTGTGAAATGTGATGTGAACTATAAAATAATGTAATGTATGCATAAATAATCCAAACAGCATTGAGGGATTCACTCTCTTGTATAGAGTCCCAGGTCTCTGGCTCATTGTCCATCCATCGTCAGCCAAATCACGATGTACTGCCCCAGCAATAACTTACACTGAATGCTTTCATGGCTAGCTTTACTGCAAGGGAACTATTGTAAACTTTGCCAGCACATCCAAATCAAAGTCAAATCTGTTTTATTAGCCAGGTCATAACAGAAATAGTATACACACCACTGGCACTGTCTCTGAACTGAGCATAGCATGACACTAATAATAATATCTAGTGATGCATCCTTTCTGGACTCATTGTCCTCAGCTCCACTGTCACTACTACGACTATTTACTAATCCTTCCCTTTCTGGTAGCCATTCCTCCTCACTTCTACTAGCGTCATCCTTCTCACTTGACTGTGGTAATTCCCCTACTATCCTGTCGGCCTGTCTATGATGCCGTGCTGCTGAGCTCTACAAAATAGAAATACATACAATAACTTCCAGTTACAGTCTAAAAACATTAACAAGCTTATTTACAGCCAAAATAAGTTCCTGCAGATGACGTATTTTCAAGAACAGCAGCAGTAATAGCCTAATTGTGGTCAATGAATTGCAGTTGAAATATAGCTGGTGATGCATGATGTACACTTTAGTAGTGAGATTAATCATAATTTCCTCCCAATATAACATCAATACTTGGAAAATTTTACAATTGCATGTCTCCTTAGATGTTCCTTGATGTCACCATATTTTTCTTTCCTGCAAAGGTCTCTTTTTACAGAAGGTTTGAACAAAAGAAAATGAGCTACTTGTGTGTTTCTGGTTGTGTGTCGGCCATCTTGGTTTCACTCTTTTTTAAGATGAATTTGCAATGGCTAGCCAATCACTGGCAGTGGATGAAATGATGCAATAGGATCCACTGTAGTGACTGATGTGAAACAATGCCATCAAAACTCATGCACATACAAGAAAACAGCTTTTGAAGAGCTGCACACTGTAGTGACCTCTATGCATGAAAGGGTGAAGGAAGATGCTAGAAGAAGACACTGATCTGGAAGGCAATGAACTTGGACTGCATTGTTGGACAGGGAGCTGGAGGAAGAACTTTAGTCATGTCACCGATTCGGTCGGATGCACTGAATGAATGATTTCTTGCAATGTGGGCAGTCCGAAAACTCTAGCATGTGAGTCTCCACAAATACTGACTGTAAATGACACTTTATAAATGAACAGCTCAGTTTAGAATGTTTAGAAATAGGACACAGAGAATCTAGACTCTGGTGTTCACTATGCCTTATTCCTTCTTCTACTCTGGTTCAATCAAACTCACTGAGTGCCCGTCTGCATCATTTAGCAGAACCAAGACCACTTATTTCCACTGAGATCTGGATACTTTACATTGAATCATTAGTTTTTCTGCTGGGAAGGATTTATTTCAAACAACAGTCAGCTTACAAAGGGAAGTTCACAGCTTGCAAAAGGCAGTTTTATCCTTTGAAAGGGCATAAGGATTGCAGACATTAATGTATATATGATAAAAATAAAGAATTAGCATTTAATTGATTCTTTCAGTTGTAAGAGACAGGTTTCATGGCCAGTCAGATACAAATGTAAATGGAAAATTAATGTATAAATATATTTACACTCAGTCAAAAAGATTCATTCCTGAGCTGACAAATGACTACATTTAATTTGCTTCGTGTGAATAGTGGTGTAAAAGATGATATTAACTCACCTCATAGTAACTCTGCACAGCATTGATGAAGGCCTCATCAGCCACAATCTGAGTTTCTCCGTTGAGGAATGCCTGGAAACGATCTTTGACTGTCTGCAGTTGCTGCTTACTGATCTGAGGGAGACATTACCAGACAGAAGGATGTTAAAACATAGTCAGTGACAACTTAAAAGTAAGAGTAATCCAATTTTATAATAATAATAATGAAATGAGCTCATCAGAAGTGATTAAAACACTGTTATATGCCTAATTAAACATGTTTTGTGTCCTTTTTTACATTCTTTGTCTCATTACTTTGAAACATCGATCCTTAATTCTCAGGAAAACAGAAAACATCCAGCTCCATTGGTATCCATTCATGTAACTGAAATAATGTTTTTAAAACAAGAGAACAACATGGAGGGTTATTCTGGAAACCAGGACAACCCCTATAAATGATGTTCAATACAATTCACTTTCGAATAATAAAACTGAATGAATTAAATATTTTGAATATTTAAATTTATATAAAATTTTATATTTAATTATAGATAGATAGATAGATAGATAGATAGATAGATAGATAGATAGATAGATAGATAGACATTAGTGTATGCGAGTTCCTCCTTTCGAAACTATTGGCTTCCACACTTAGAAACAGATTGAGAGTGATCTCCCACATTGCGCTGTAAACATCATTGCGATGGTACCATCCACTGTTCAGCCGGTGCCTCAAAAACTATTTGAACATGTTTCTTTGCAGCTCAATGTCAGAGTTTCTGCGGCTTTTTGAGTTCTCCTCTGCTACTTCTTCTCCACTTACACCACCGTTCAAAACTTTGGGGTCATTCAGACAATTTTATGGTTTCTATAAAAACTCCCACTTTTATCCATGTGCTAACATAACTGCACAAGGGTTTTCTAATCATCAATGAGCCTTTCAACACCATTAGCTAACACAATGTAGCATTAGAACACAGGAGTGATGGTTGCTGGAAATGTTCCTCTGTACCTCTATGGAGATATTCCATTAAAAATCAGCTGTTTCCAGCTACAATAGTCATTTACTACATTAACAATGTCTAGACTGGATTTATCATTCATTTAATGTTATCTTCATTGAAAAAAACTGCTTTTATTTCAAAAATAAGGACAAGTGACCCCAGACTTTTGAATGGTAGTGTATATCTGTCCTGTTACAGTTTTTGTGTGCCTTTGTCCACACACTAGTCTGTCCATGGGTTTGCCAGACTCTGGAAACCAACGCACACAGAGCAGAAAAGACACGAGCAGACAGAATGAGTGACAGCAGAAATGAGAAAAATGATACTAGAGTTGACAACAACTCAGCAGGGTATATATATCATATGGGCTAATGGCTGTAGCTGGATTACTCTGTTGCTTATCTAGTACACAACTTTGTTGTCAGCTCATTGTGTAGTGCTAGCTATTAGCATCAAGATGTATTCCCTGTTTTTTATTATACTGTCACTTGTCATGATCTGTCTATCTATCCAGCTCTGCACAGACAAAGAGTCATAGTTAAAGAAAAATGTACCTGCAGACACTTATGTCTATTTTGCACTATACTGTAGTATGTTATATGTCATAAGGCATGTTTATACACCGATCATAGATGTTAACAGAGTGAGTGAAAGTGTTACATGTGCATTGTCTGGTATAGTCCTGACTCTTGCTCACCAATATCCACAATGAGGTGACCTCTGCATTTTTAACCACTGAAGGAAATGGCCATGACATTTCTGCATATGTTTATTTCTAAATGATTCAAATAAAAAAAAAAAAAAAGAAAGAAAGAAAGAAAAAAGAAGTGTTGGTCAGCTGTCTGCACTTTTTAATTTCCTAGCTGGCCACTGTAGAAGCTTCTTTCAGTTTTATTCGAGTATTATACATGTTGTGGCTAATACGGCTAACGGGAGATGTCTTGTGATATCGAACTGAACTTCACTGCAAAACAGACAGACTATATTGTTCCAGTCTTCAGCCATCCACTGCACTGTTCCTGTGTTTTCCATACTTTTTTAAAAGTACATCTGCAGCAAGTAACCCTGTTTTTCTCGCTTCTCCTCAGCAATGATGGGAACTCATTGCCTGGTTTGAATAAACTCAGCTGTCAGTAAACAAAAGGTCTTGAGATTTTATTGCTTTCCCATACAGTTAGCAGAATGGGAAGAACAGAGAAATGAGTATTTTTCTGATTTGTGTGACTTCCTGAATCATTCCAAAATGGTTAGCTCCACTGCTAACCTGCTTGCACCAGATAGACAGTATTAGCTATGCTCTGAGGCTTTGTATAACTTTTCTATTGGCTCATAAGACATTAACAATCAACAATAATCAGGAAGACCACATGAAAATGTTCGTTTCATTTTTTCATTTGTTACGCTGATGATAATACACAGCTCTGGATAATAAATAGAAGAAAAGCATTTGCATCAAGACATCACACTATTTACACATTTCAAAAAGTAGAAGGGCTGCCTCATACTCAAAACACAAATGATCAATAGAAATAGACACTCATTACAGTTACCTCACAAGCAACAATTACAGAGCAATACAGTAACATGAGAAAAAGAAGAATGGAGAGTGAGACAAAACAACTCATTATCAATTCAATTACCTTACAACTTCATATAGTCTAATAACTTTTTCTTTATATACACACCAATCAGCCACAACATTATGACCACTGACATTGATCATGTTGGTACTATGGGGTGTTCTGCTGGAAAACTTTGGATTTTGGCGTCCAGACTTAGACACCAAAATAAACATTGTAACAGAACAAGCACACTCCCTCATGCAAAAAACAATTCCAAATGTCACTGGCCTACCCTTGAAGGAAGATGCACCCCACCACCACCATCTCAAAAACATCAAACAATCAGAAACAATTTGAGAAACGTGACAATCACCCAATATGTTGATTTGACCTCCAAATTTCCTAAACCCCATTCTGATCAAGCATCAACACAATGCAGTGGAATAAGTTTGGTTCACAGAGGCCCCACTGCACAACCCAGAGTACCCAAAGGATCCACTGCCAATGTCCTGAAGCCAGACCCCATTGGACACCCTGAGAGGTCCTCTGGTCCATGTCCAATGGTTCAGAGCAACTTTGACCACATAAGGGGGACCAACACAATATTAGGCAGGTGGTCATAAAGTTATGAATGATTGGTGTATATGCATTCTGGAATAGTGAGGCCAATTCTTTTATATCGTGTTACTGTAGACTGAAAACATTTGGGTTTGATATCAAACGATGAATATGAGACAAGAGATCAACATTTCAGCTTTTATTTCCAGGTACGTCCATCTAGATCTGATACACAACTTAGTAGATAGAGTCTTTTGTCTGAACACACACATTTTTATGTGAGCAGAAGTATTTGAACATGTGTTTGATACCCATGCATTCTTGTCACAAACAATCAGGCATTTAGATTCTCTAAATGCATTAGAAAATCTACTGGGTCAAAAATATACATACAGCAATGCCATTTAATTTATTTATATATTTGGTTAAATGTCCTTTGGCATTTTCAATTCGGTTTGGTAGCCATCCACAAGCTTATGATTGTATCTTTGACCATTCCACTAGACAGAACTGGAACAATTAAACTAAATTTGTTAACTCTCTGAACCAGGTTCTTGATGGGGTTTCAGTCAGAACTTCCGGGAGGCTCATAAAAAATGTAGAGATGTGCAGATGTACAGAGTGCTGTTCAATATTCACAACTGGATACACTATTCAAATATGCATACTATATGGCAGCTAATAGATTTTCCTCTAATCAGATATGCTTATTTGTTTTATATAAGATTTGTTTTGTCAATATATACAGAATCTGACTGCATGTCTAATGTATTGACCCACACGGTAGCGTGTAGTGCGCATTTTGCTTTCACAAGAGCCATTTTCCCCTCAGGACTACCGCTCTTGGGCTCTACACTATTTTCTGAAAGTACTGTTCCACTCCACTTATGCATGTTAAAAGGCATCTGTTACAATGAGATGCTCTGTTACCACTGCCACTCTAGGGGGAGAAAAAAGCTTTGAAAGAAGGAGGGGCGGCAGACAGGAAGGAGAGAAACAATCTTTGGAAGAAGGGAGAGAAGGAAAAATTTAATTCTACTAAATAAAAAAGCAGCACTGTAAAAAAATAGTAACTAAGGATAGAGCAGAAGGAAATAAATAAATTGAAATATGAACTAGAAAAGCACTGAGGGTGCAGTATTCTGTCAAGGCTGCTCATTCCTTGTATGATTTGCAAGGGATAAGTCCCGATAAGTCCACAGTAGTCAATTTGTAGTAGGATCGCGATCATGTGATCATCAACAGGCAGCTGACATAGTGTTCAGCTGTTGTCATAATTACAGTGACATTGTTCTGTTATCAATGATACAGAAATCATGGTTCCAGTCTATAAGTCGCATCACCGCCAAAATCTAATCAACTGGTCCTTGTGTCATTTCTGACTTTCCCTGTAAATTTCATCTAAATCCATTGGTCTATTAATGAGTAATGTTGCTAACGAACAGACAGACAGACAGACAGACAGACAGACAGACAGACAGACAGACAGACCAACACCGATCGTCACATAACTCCACCACGTTTCTTGGTGAAGTAACAAGAAATGAAGAAAGGTTGATTCATAAGAGGAAAGGATGTATATTGTAGTTTAAGGGGATCAAAGTGCAAATGCCCTACTATTATATAGCAGACCTTTCTAATGTAAACATAAAATCCAGACCTCAAAATAATGTCTTTTTAATCTATGGTGGTGCTTGCTCAATTTTTCCATGGTTGAATGGTAGATTTCATAAGAAGCACAGATTGTTTTATGTGCATCTGTCTGCAATCTGGTTAAAAATTGCAATTCTCAGAAAACTCAGCTTGACAGACTGAGGCCATTGATGGCCAAATGACGCAAATGACTATAAGACAGAAAAGAATGCAGCTAAAAGGTTAATAGTGATACCAGTTTAGCAACTTTCTCACTGCATCTGACCCTTTTGAAGCTGTAGTAGTTAATATTTTACTAGGGCTGTCAAAATTAGCGCATTAACGCGGATTAATCCAGCACCATAATTAATCAGATTAAAAATTTTAACGCTGTTAACGCATCTGCAGCGCAAAATGACTCAAAATCCCTGAAACGTCTCTGGCAACGCATTTTAGGTATTTTCAATTTGATGGGTCGCTTCTATTTCACCGGCGCAGCTTTGCCAGTGTTTACGGCTTTAGTTTATCAGCTCAGGAAATACACAGACCAATTAGGTACAAGTTCAGCCATCCCATGTGACGCTACTCAGTCAATGGTCTCTGCATTCCAACCTAAACATCGCAGCTGAGTTCAGAAAACAGGTGAGTGACAGATGAGAGGAGGACGGACAAAAAGATAAATAAGAAAAGCACTCAGAGAGTGCAGTGGTCTGCCAAGACTGTTCATTCCTCAGTTTGTGTATTCAGAAATCACAGCAACACAGAATCTGGCCGTTTAATATAGATCAACTCACAAACTAACTAAACAAATACAAAATTACCTTGCATAAGCACAGGCATGTGTTATACATGCGTACCTTAGTGTAGTACAGATACTGAATTGCGTGACTGAAATATGTAACGGGTCGAGTGAATTGTTGCAGGTGTTACCGACCCGATTCTGCCACCAAACCGTGATTGGGCAGCCTCAGATAGTGCTAGCCCGCTAAGCTTAGCATGGCTCGTTAATGGTAACAGCCAATACAAGTCCGGATAAACTTTGCAGGGGGAGAACTAGGCACTTTATTGAACTGGCAGCAACTGTCCACACTTACAGTTCATCCAGGTACACTGGTTTCTGGCTGTATCATCAAGGTGCATCTCACTATGCCTCTGCTTCCACACTCATCTCTGCAACACACACACTGCTACAGCACTCCTCCTCACGTCATCCTTACTCACACACACACACACACACACACACACACACACACACACACACACACACACACACACACACACACACACACACACACACACACACACACACACCGCAACTTGCCTAGGTTAAAGGAGAGCAGGCTTGGCCTGCAACACAGGTAACTGACACAGTGTTTACTTGTCATGGTTACGGCGACGCTGTCCCAGCCACTATATCTGGCAATGTAAAATTCTTAACAAATCTGTGGATCCAGACTATAAGCTGCATCACTGCCAAAATCTAATGAGGTGGTCCTTTTGTCATTTCTGATCTTCCCTGAAAATTTCATCCAAATCCGTTGGTCTGTTTTTGAGTAATGTTGCAGACGGACAGACAGATTCACAGACAAACGTACGCTGATCGTCACATAAATCCACCACGTAATAAACAAATCGACACCTTGAGGAAAGTCGCCCTGCACATGTTGACTATGTTTGGCTCAACATACAGCTGTAAGCCAGCTTCTCAATTATGAATATAATCCAAACTAAATATGGTTCCAGACTCACCAATGAGCTCCAAATGTGTTTGAGAATAACCCTGACACCATTCAGACCATGATTCAGAAAACTGACAGCTCAGTTCTCCCATTAAGCAGCAGGAATATAAGGGGAGTGATATAAGACAGAAAAAAATGTAAAAGTGTTCAACTGTTTAAATTTTCTGAGATTTAGGTTTTGTTAAAGATGTATGTAAGTTGGTTCAGGTTGTTCAGTCATTATTTTAGTCATTATCAAGTGGATTTTCGCCATA
Organism: Amphiprion ocellaris; assembly: GCF_022539595.1. Classification (NCBI taxonomy): domain Eukaryota; kingdom Metazoa; phylum Chordata; class Actinopteri; family Pomacentridae; genus Amphiprion; species Amphiprion ocellaris. The sequence continues at coordinate 2,439,833 of NC_072770.1, read as the reverse complement.
AGTCAGAACTCTGGTGAAAATGTAAACATTGCATTACAATATTGATCAGTTCTTTGGAAAAGTCATGAATACCAACAGCTTTCATGTATGTATGAATCATTGTAGAAGAAGATGACAGAATATTGTAACGGACAAATATTGATGTTGATGTTGAGGTTTTTTTTTTTTTGTAATTCACTTTTTATTAGTTTTCAACTTTTATAACAGTTAAATGAAAACATAACATCAATAATAACAATAATAGTAACAATAATCACAAATGGATAAATTAAGAAAGAAGAAAAAATAAATGAGACAAATAAAACAAAACAAAACAAAAAACAAAAAAAAAAAAAAAAAAAAAAAAAAAGGGAAAAATTATAAAAGTAAACTGAACCAAGATAAAACAGAATTAAGTCTCTCGTGTTACACAGGGTAAACAATTAAGTAACTCATCTTTCCAAAAGAATGACAAAAACAGGCATAGGCTAAGACAATAAGATATCAGCACAGGTGTCATATATCACTGTACCACACTCATACTTGGTGTTGCCAAGATAGAAGTCCAATCACAAGAGATACAAGATACAAAATACAAATCATGAGAAAAGCACACATTACCATCCATTCAGCTTATTCCTTCCCATGTACTACTTCAACCATAAAGGGGCCCCATATCTTTTGAAATATATTTAGTTTATTATTAATTTTAAAGATAGACTGTTCAAAATTTGCTATTTTAGTCATTTCCCCCATCCATTCACTAAAAGATACTATATTATCAGTTTTCCAGTGTCTCAGTACTATTCTGCACCCTGTGGAGAGGGCCAGCCTACACCACAGGGTCTGTTGAACTGTGAGGCCCTCCTCTCTCACACCTATTCCTAATGTGCAAAGTGCAGGGTTTTGCACAAACTTTGTACCGAGTACTTTGTTGACAAATCCTATTATAGTCTTCCATAAATTCTGGGTCAGGTAACAATCGTAAAGCATGTGTAAGAGTGTGCCTTTACTCCTGTGGCATCTCCAACATAAATCTGAGTCCCGCAGTTTCAGTTTGGCCATCTTACATGGGGTCCAATAACATCTATGAATGATTTTGTATATAATTAATCTGGTCTGTATTTCCCTTGATATCTTATACCATGACCCTGTAATATCCTTCCACATCTCCTCAGATATTTCTCCTCCCAAATCTTCCTCCCAAACCCTCTTGAGTCCTGAAAGTCCTGGTGGATGAGATTGTCTCATTAAGCTATAAAATGCAGATGCTGTTTTTTTGGTCAGCTGATTGGCCTGTATCATTTCCTGTACTAATGTTTCCTTTATTAGGGGTGTCCTCTTTTGCATGGATAACAAACAGATGTTGAGGTTTTAATGTTTATTGTTCAATTCGAGATTTATCTAATGTCAGTGAACGTGCCATATTTCATTAGCTCACTTCTGATTGGCTCAGAGTCAGCAATAGTGTGTGTGTGTGTGTGTGTGTGTGTGTGTGTGTGTGTGTGTGTGTGTGTGTGTGTGTGTGTGTGTGTGTGTGTGTGTGTGTGTGTGTGTGTGTGTATGTGTGTTGCTCCACGTTGGTTTGTGTGTCGAGTGAGAGAGAGCTGGGAATGGCAGCTAATTCTGGAGCTAAGTTACAGGTTTTTTTTGTAGATATTGTGATGTTGACTACGGCCCACAGTTGCCTGTTTGAAGGTTCAATAAACAACCAGAGATAAAGTCTCACTCATTCATCACAGAGGGTCACTATAATACGTTGCACTGTTTCTACAACTTGATCTAATAATGCCATTGTTCGTAAGTGTTTCGTCCTGTTCCGAGAGTTTTATTATACCTAACTTCACTTCCATGGAGATGGCTTTCCTTTTCTTCGAAGCACTGCCAAGGGAAGAGTCGGACTTACACCTGGGAGCCATAATGAAGGACAGAAAGTTAGTGAATGTAGCACAATCCAATGTGGCGTATAACTAGAGAATGTAAACAAAGCCGTTTTATAGCGTCGCGTGATGACATATTTGTCCGCTCCATTCGTGAACTAGTTCACGTAACGAGTTCTGACATATCAACGAAATGCCGTAAGTTGATGATGTCGTAAACCGAGGACCCCCTGTATTGTGTGAGCTTATGATGGAATTTGCGGGATTGTATAACAAAGCTTATGAATGTTTGATAAAATGGTCCACAAGTTATCCTGCACTTCTATGTTGTTCCATTATGTTGACAGTTCAGATGCACGTTTTCTTTGTCTTGATGTGAGATAAGTGATGCTGTGACATGGTAAGTGCATCGAGCTGCTAGGATGATGGCACTTCCTGTTGTAGCAGATCTCTTTAGCGTGCCAAGAGAAAGGTCATGCCAAGGAACAAATGCTTTCTTTGTTTAGAGTCTGGGTGCACCTACAATAAAACTGCCACCCCTATACTATGCAGAACGGGGAAACCCACCTCAGGAAGAATTACCATTAGATGACAGGGAGGAAATACAGGGGACGGAGGGGATCAACATCACCATTTGAATTCACTGAAGAAAATGGCACCACAATCATTCCTCTACAGTATAGATGTGAGTCTCATACCTCCTGTATGGTGATGAGCTATCATAAAGAACATTAACACTTTGGAGATTTCAAAAGGTATGGTGACTCTCCCCAGAGTACGAACACTCCAGCCTTTCCCTTCCCTTCTATTGACACCCTTGACCCTTTTTACAAACACACACTTGGTCACATATAGCTCTTTCCCCCATTTCTGGCAACTGATGAGGAAACAGCCATAAAACTGTTGCTGCAAATCAACAGGAATCCGAAGCAGGCTCTTCCTCCTTTTCATTTCATGTTCCCTGTTCTGTGTGTTTGTGGGATGGTCACACTCCTTTTGATATGGTTTTTGGATAGATGATAAGAGGAGTGTTATGATGCCACAAACATTTCTGACATGGACCCACAGTGTCATCTAGTGACACCACATGGTCTTTAACTCACTAATACATCAATACTCATCCAAATCGTTATTGATTAAATGTGATAACAGTAGAGATCAGTTTTACAGTTATTTTCTTTTAATGCTCAGTGTTTTATAGGTGTTATAGAATGCTGCATGTTGAATTTTTGGTACCGCCATGTTCATGTCATATTTTAATTTGTAGGAAAGTGTAGCTTAAAGTCCATTTAGTAAAGTATGAATTTAGCTGATCTTTAATTTCATGTTGATGGGTCATAGTGAGACAGCTAGAGTTTGCACATAGCATGTATTTTTCAATCTGATTTAAGAAATTCCACATTCCCTTTTTTGAATAGCAAACAACAGGAGAAGAGTAAAGAAAAATGACATTTGCATTGCTTTAATACATTAATACTATATGCCTGATATATTAGCCTTTTGCCTTAAACTTTCAACTTTAACTTTTTCTTCACGCTTCACATTCTGTGTTTCTCTTGACTGTTTGTGTTCAACACACTTATTCAAAATGGAAAGATTTAGAGGTGCTGGGCTGCCATCTTGGGAGACAGTACAGCATTTATCTTAGTACAGGAGGTCCTCGGTTTACGACATCCTCGACTTATGTCGCTTTGCCGTTACGCCGGAATTGATTATGGGCTGGTCCTCAGTTTAACGTATGGCGTTTTGTCGTTACATCGGAACTGGTTCAATGGGACTAGTTGGCAAGCAGAGCGAACGAATATGTTGTCACATGGCAAGTGGAGTGGATGAATACTGTATGTACAGTAGTCACCTGGTGTTTTAAAACAGCTTTGTTTCCATTTGCTGCCGTATTGGATTATGCTACATTCACTAACTTCATTATGGTTCCCAAGCGTAATTCAGACTTACAGTTTACATTTTTGCCAGTATTTTCCTACTGAGTTGTGTTTCAGTGTGAGCTAATGACTGTTTTCGTTACTGCAGTTGTACAAATATGTAAACTGATCGATACTGTCATGCACGTAACGGCTTTGTTTACATTTTCACCGGAGTTCTGACTTACGGCAAAAATCGACTTATGTCACACCGTAGGAACGGAACTCCAACGTAAGTCAAGGGCCCCCTGTACATCCATTGGCTTAGAGATGCCTGTTGATTAGTGAGAAGCCTGAAGGTGATGTCAAGACTGATGTTGTCTCTGCCTGGTGTCTGATGTGACTGGAGGATGACCAGTCACTACAGCTGCCATCTGAGAGCTACAACACAGAGATAATACTGCTGTGTGTGGATGTGTGCAAGTGTGTCAGTTTCAGTTTGTGAGCAGAGGTTTGCAGTGAATACATCTGTGTGTGTGCATGCATGTGTGTGTGCGTGCGTGCGTGTGTGTTTAAGCACTATCCATCTGATGGTAACTACTTCAGCCGGTGTGGCTGCTGGAGTGAAGCTGGACGTGATGTTCTACATACAGTTGAGCTCACAACCTGGAAGCAGTGGATATTCTGGGAGCAAATTCACTTTGGTAGATAACTTAGACTTAACCAGTATAGTGTCTGATATTTGTTTTTCACTTAAAATTGAGGCCTCCTTTTCCCAGTTACAGGTTATAGGAGACAAAACAGCTAAAAACTGATCAAGATGGACACGTTTATACAAACTACCTTAACTAGGATTTAGAAATATTCACAGTAACAGATTATATTTTAGGGACAGACTGAATCTATGGATTTTCAAATTTTTGAATGTCCTTGAACTACTTATGCTTTTGTTATGTGCCATACAGTGGGAAAAGCTAAGTAAATCCAGGCTTTAAATCATCAAAATCATTTTTCTCTAGATGTCCCATTTTAAAATTGTATCCATTTTAAAACATAAACACGTATATGTCTGTTCATTGATTCATCTGTCAAACCAAAATTTATTTGAACTGAAAAACTTTACTTATTGTGTAAAATATTGCTATTTGACAAACATGTGATTAATCACAGTTAATTGATTACAACCCCTCTAATTAAATAGATTAATTTTTTTAATTGCTTCCCAACACTAGTTTTAATATAATTTAGCTTCTTGCTCATACAATATATAGCTCCAAGGAAATCAAGTTCTCATCAGACTAACACAAAAGTGCAGGCACGTATAAAGTATGATCCATCTACACATTAACACTCCAATACTGCACAACCTCACTCAATACAATATTACAGTCATTAGTACTGATGTGAACGTTTTCCCCTCCCCCAGCAGGAAACCTACTCAAGCTTCCTGGCTATGATGTAACATCAAATGGATGCTTAATCCCAGATTATACGCTGCACAGCAGACCAACAAAGGATTGAAGAAGTGCTCATCAGGGCGAGAGCTGCTATTCACACACTTGTACAAGGCTCTCACATGAATACAGGGCAGTGGCAAATACTGCAAACACACACACACACACACACACACGCACACACACACACACACACTAAATATCAATACTTCACAATCTATTTTTGGAGCAATTAAATTCTGATTCAGAGTGTACTGATACTGCATTCAGACAGCTAAAACACTCACCACTCACTCATTATTCACACCAGATCAGCTGCTGGCAACACATTCTGCCAAATGTTAAACTGCAGTCAGCTTCACTTTACTTGCCAAAAGATAGTTGATGCCAAAAGATTATGTATTTCTCCTATTCAGTGAAAATTAACCGACCTTTTGTCATTAGTTTCTTGAGCTGGTAATGTTAGAGGCAGCATGTAGAGCCTGTGATCTCGTGTGATTTAGTCAGATTTCACTCATCTAGTGACAGGGGATTAGTCCAAGAAGTCATCAGTAAAAAGAGACACAAACATCCTAGAAATCTGCCGCTGTGTCAGTTAGTCTTCTACTTTCTAGATTTTTGTCTAGACTACCATGTTTGACTGTAAAGATTTACATAAATGCAAGCTTAACGTGTTTCTTCAACAGCCATTTAATGTTGTCCATTTCTTTATAAATAGCATGAAAATGAAACCTGTGATTCCCTAACTCCCTCCCAACCCTCTCTCAAAGAAATTAAATTAATCCATCCATCCATCCATGATCTATACATCGCTTAATCCTCATTAGGGTCATGGAGGGGCTGGAGTTTATCCCAGCTGACTGAGGGTGAAGGCAGGGGACACCTGGACAGGTAACAGTCTATCACAGGGCTACACATAGAGACAAACAATCACACTCACATTCACACCTACGCACAATTTAGAATAATCAATTAGCCTCAGCATGATTTTGGACTGTGGGAGGAAGCTGGAGAACCTGGAGAAAACCCACACATGTACAGGAGAACATGGAAACTCCATGCAGAAAGATCCCAGGAAGGCCTGGGCTCTTCTAGCTGCAAGGTTGTACTAACCACGCCACTGTGCAGCCTGAAATTAATCTACAATTCAACTACAACAAATATGTTGTGGAGGGAACATAATCTTGTAGTAAATATGCACTTGTAGTGACTACTGCATTATTACTCGGCCAAGGAATGTGGCAGATTTATGTGACGATCGCCGTACATTTGTCCATCTGTTTATCTGTGCAGTAACGTTCTCGAGGTCTACTCACCTCACACAAACAGATTTGGATGTAGCTTTCAGGGAAGTCAGAAATGACACAAGGACCAAATGATTAAATTTTGGTAGTGATGTGGCTTATAGTCTGGATCCATGGATTTGTTAAATATTTCTATGTCATTGCGAGATAGCGGCGCGGTGTCACTGTAACTATGACAACAAGTGAACACTACATGATTGCACATGATTGCAATCCTACTTCAAATCCACCGCTATGGACTTATTAGGACTGATCCGTTGGAAATCATACAACGACTGAGCAGCCTTGGCGGAGCACTGTGCTGTCTGAGTGCTTTTCTTGTTCAGCTTCTTTATGTCCAAGAGTCCAAGAAATATAGTGGTTTTCTTTCATACACACAATGATCACTTGAGACATTATGTATTTATGTTTAAGCAAAATAACCAGTTTTCCCCAACCTTAACCAAACTACAATTGTTGCCTAAACAACAAGCAATAGACTGCATGTGAACCCTGGGCATGAGACTCCAACACTCTATATACCCACCATCCACTCAGACCAGCCTCTGTTGGCTCTGATGCAGTTGATAGGTGCAGCACTTCACTGACTAAAAACATGAACAAATCTTGTCTCTAATCACAATTCAAACATAACTACAAAAATGTTTGAGTAAAAATGTAATTTCTTAGAGAGAGGGTTGCAACCCAAGGCAAGTGTGACCATAAATATTAGCCTATTAGCCTACTGCATTTGGTACAAATGCAATAACTTCTGTACAGACTCTGTCATATGTCTGTAATTTATTTGCATGTAGTATGTCAGCATAAGACCCAAACAAATCCGGGTCAAATTGTAATCAGAATGTGTCTACACTGTGTGTTCAACATAACAGTATTTGAGGCAGGACACTATCAAATTCAACCATTTTTTTCAGAATCACATGCATATGTGTTTGGCAGGGACTGTTTGAGCAAGACTCTGGAAAAACCTGAGCAAGTATGACGTAGACAGTCTCTGAGATCAAAAACCTCCCAGACAGACCCTGAGATTAACAGCACTTTAAAAAAAAGGAATCCACCTGAAATGGTCCACATTATACAAAATCTAGTTTACTTAGTTGTAGGACACAATTATGAACCATCTGTGTTCTACAATCCCAAGAAGTATGGAAACACCCTTTCCTTAGTTCTATCTAAATGAGCAGTAGATTAAACCCCCAAACCTGCACTCCCAAAGGGCACAGATGAGTTGTCACCTTGTAAGGAAATGGAATTTAATAACATCAGCCTTTGTGTAGCGGCAAGTATGTTGCATGTCCTTTGAAATCATGTAAGCATACATGACCCTGCCATCTGAATGCAGGGGATCAGCAACATGCTGAATGGAAACAGATGAACATCTGGCAAGACACTACTGTAGTGATCTGAAACAAAGGAAATATACTCTGTGAGATATGAGACTATGTGTAGTGTCAAGCATGACACATTTCCTTTGAATTCATTGCCAAAGGGACATGACCTTTACTTCTGGATGCAGGGGATCAACAAAATGCTGAATGCAAACAATGAACATCTGGCAAGACACTATTATAGTGACTTAATACAAGGGAAATACACTATGTGAGATTTGTGGCTATGTGTGGCATTAATCATGGCACATTTCCTTTGAAATCATATAAGCATGCATGACCTTCACATCTAGATCACTAACGTGCTGAACGCACACAGATGAACATCTGGCACGCCAATATTATTGTGACTTGATACAAAAGAAATATACTGAAGTTAGAGAATGAACAAGGAAATCGACATGAAACAATGCCCCATTATATGTAGTTAGACCGATGATGTGTAATATGAAATATCAGGCAGATAAAATGTTCAGTTGCTACAGAGGATGAGAATGGGTTGTGTAGCTTAGGGGGAGACCACAGCGTTGGTATGGGATATGGAGGCAAGCAAACCAAAGCCTTAACACGGCCTTCCCAGAGTCTGAGCTAAACAGTCATGGAAGAGAAGGGACAGAAAGCATGTAAGTGCTGAGTGAAGATCAGCCTTTACAATAATATTCATTGGTTTTAAAAGCCTAAGGTTAATGGATTGCTTAAGCTTATCTTAGAGGAAATGGATATAATGCAGCCATGCAAGGGATGGAATTTTTCAGTGCATGAAATTAACTTCCCATGACTAAGAAACACCCTAAGCCACAAAAAGGACTGTTCTAAGAGGGTATCTACGTAAGAACTAGAACACCCGGACCTTTAGTGAGAACTGACTTGAAAATGTTTATCGTTGCCTTCTGGGTGAACCGGAATCGGTGGGGCACATGTGGCTGAGGTGTGCTCCTAATATGGTGGTCCGCTGTCACAAAACACAATAATTGTTTTCGATACAAATTATCTTCCTGGGAAGAGTTTATAGGAGAGTGGTAAGCTGGAGGCTAGCAGGCAAGGATAAGAGCTCCTTGGCCATCTGTCTGCAAAACATTAGTTATTAGCATCTGCAAAACTTCTCCGAATAGATCCAACTTATCCTGGGCCAGAGATATTTGTATTGACTGGAATCTAGAGATATTAAGTCAAGCCATTAATAATATAATAACAGCCATTGCCCCAAATCAATCTCCAGGAATATGATTGGCAGTACAAATGACCAACAAGCTGTAAGTATAGGCCTTCAGTCCCTATAGATTTATTGTGATGTGGATTTTCCTGAGTAGTGTTTTTGTTATTTTATGAAATTCGTAAAATATGCCTTAAAAGTCCCTACTGAAATGAATGGGAAGTATGCCAGACAGCTGCCATGCCCAGCCATCTTTGGAACCCTGTAGTTCTGGCATGTTTTACAGTAGAAACTTCAATTAAATTTTAAGTTCGAATGTGATTAGTCTAAATCCATGTTTGATACCTTTTCTGACTCTGTCTCCTCTTTTCACTGCTCTGTACTGAACAAGGTGACTGGCTGATTGGAGTCCTAATTTCTCAGTTTAGTGTCAAACATGGCTGTCTCCACTGACTATGTATAATGTTATAGTGTGCTCTGTCACCAGGACATATCTAACAGCAGCTTAAAGGCAAATCAAAACAGCCATTGCTACTGAATTTAATTAAGTCTCGATACATGTTCTAACATGTCCCAGACCAATATCTATAAGCCACAGAGTGTTTTGCAAGCTAGGACCACAACATTAATTTGAGGGTTGATTGTTTATTAGATGCAAATGAACTCTATGTTAGTGATGACTGAGTTAAGCTGTTCCATGCTGGGAAAGGCTTAGTCAAGGATCAGCAGCAGCTCCCAGGCTGGCAGACCCCCTAGGAAAGGCATATATATATATATATATATATATATATATATATATATATATATATATATATATATATATATATATATATATATATATACATGCAAATCTATTGGAAAACCATCTGGTCCTGCCCCTTCTCCAGGTTTCATACAGTCAATTGCACTTCCAATTTCTTCTTTGGTAATTTCTAAATCTGGTTGCTGTCTGGATTTTTTTGTTTGTTTTGTTTTTTGCCATGCTGATAATGTACCTGTTTTATCACCTTGTTCATAAAATATTTGTTTGAGTCTTTCGAGACTTGTGGCTGCTCAGGAGGCTGTTGGTTTGTTGTACTCTGCTCTTAACTTTAGTTGTTCTTTTTTTGTTTTTGGGTCATTTTTCTGATAAACTTTTTCTTGTGTAATGTCTTCTACTTTTGTCCTCCAAATCTTGCCTTTTTTGTTGTGATTTTTTACAGTTAGAGCTGGTGTAGCTTATTATATGTTCCTTAAGAAAAGTCTTAAATGCTTCCCACCTAGTAATGGCAGAAGTTTGTGTCTTATTAATTTCAAAGAACTCATTTATATGTTTTCCCAAATAGTCTGTAAAGACCTGGTCCTGTAGTCACTTATGCTAAAAGTGCCATCTAGGTGGGTCTTTTACCAACTTAGTATCCTCATACACTACACAACATGGTGCATGGTCTGAAATTACAATGCTAACGCAGAAGCAGTTTTGTATTTTGGAGTATAATCCCACTGATGTTAAGTAATCGATATGTGAGAATGTATTATGTGTACTTGCGTAACATGAATAAGGCATGTTTTCTGGTTTCAGTTCCCTCCATATGTCTATCAGACCTGGTTCTTTAGTAAAATGCTAAATAGTCCCTCTGCATTGGTTATGTGACTGACTGTAGCCTGTAGACCTGTTGAGTAGTGTACAATTAAAATCTCCTGCTGTTATTTGTTGCCCTGCATGTTGACAGAGTAAGAAACTGATTTGTAAAAAAAAAAAAAAAAAAGCCTGGATCATCTACATTTGGGCTGTACGTATTTACTAAGTTACATAAGTTCAGATTTTTTGACAAGAGTGAACCGTGGAAGATAAGGTATCTGCCTATCTTTTCCTTGACTACATTTGATACTGGATACTGGATGCAACAATCCACATCCACCATACTGACGTTGTGTGAAAATAATTCCTTTCTTCCCACCAATGGGATATTCCCCACTACAAATTCTTCCTCCAGTTATCGCTATTGGCTGTTCCACTCTGTGTGGAACTCCTCTAAAATAGCCACAACAGAAAATGGACTTCATGTTTCCATAATAAACACTGATCTGCAACATCCAACTTATGTTGTCCCCAAATATATACAAATAAGATTACTTTAACACCAATAAATATAAATTATTAAGGAGAAGAATTCTGGGGGGTCAAGCTGTTTCAGATTTAACAACAGTGGAGTCTCTCTGGAAGAATCAGTCCATGTCGGATCGTCAGGCTCTGACTGGGTCGTATTCTTTCCGCTGCTTGTGAATTCAGGCAGACAGATCAGAGTAGAATCTCACCTGCTGATTCTTGTATTTAACCTCTTTCTTTATCCGTGCAGCTTAGATTACCTTCAGTTTGTCCCTCTGGTTGAGGAACTTTAATGTTAGCGTTTTTGGTGTGGAGTTAGCGACCCTCTTCAGTCCAACACTTCATCCTGCAAAGTTTTGTTGGATGTCTCCAGTGTTTGTGCTTTAGCTCTCAGTGTAGCCGTCTCATCTTACGCTGCTGATATCTGTAGCTCGATTTGTGACACTCTAGCGACGCAGTCCAGTATGTCTTGTCCCATGTCAGTAATGACCATCATTATTCCATCAACTTCAGAGAGAAACTACGATTTCATGTCGTTAATTGCCTTCAGTATGGTCTCAGTTTCTACACCTGCAACTCTGTCTCTATTTTCCATATCGTCATTGGCTTACTGGGCTTCACTGCTAGTGCTAAAGTTAGTCAACTTTGCTTGCTTCATCATTTTCCCTTTTTCTTTACTTATCTTATTAGTTGTCATAATCGTAATACTTAGCAGAGTAGTTTTCTGTTACTTTTTCTGCAGAACCAGGTGTTTCATTAGTAATTATCAGAAGTCGGCACAGATTGTGGCAAGGCACATCTTACCAGAGTGCTGCCATAACCAGACAGTACTTTTACTTTTAATAATTTATGTACAATATTATAATTACTCACATACTTTAACCTATGTAACATTTGAATGCACGTCTTTATGCATTCCAGAACTGGAGGACATTTTACATCCCACCCATCAAATTTAAAATAATCCATGTACAAAATATTAAAACATGCAGTTGTTGTGTAAATTTACTTGTCCTGAGACCAAATCTTAAAATATAAAAAATAGGAGAAAAGACTGTTTGAAAATATTTTTTATATTACCAAATAAGTCTGGAGTTCCCCTTTAAATGTCATTTTTCTCTTGTCCCACATTGCATTAACATGCATATTATCAGGATAAGACAAATTCTTTTTACTTTTTTCTTAACTGTTTTCCATCAGTCAGTTTGTCCTCTTGGTCAGCAGTAACAGCAGCTAAATATCTAGCTTCTACTGCTGAGAAAAAGATCACATTAGCATGGATTAGCAACCATGTTACTGTGATTAGAGTAGGGTTAGCAAACAACACAGAAAACATGGAATAAAAATGCTGCCATTCATTGATGTGTAAACTGAGCCAATCAAGCCTTTCAAACCTATCATTGATGAATATGTGGCAGAAAACTGTGAAAGAGAAGGTTAATTTTTCAAACATTTTGAAGCCCAGATGTCTTCCAGTTCTGAAATGACCCCCATAGTGGTAGCAGCTAATGCGTCCTGGAGCCTGGACCCTGCAGCAGACGATGAGCAGGCTACAGAGGTGTGGTAAGCACACGTCTTTATAACTCTACTCACTGAAGTACATTTATCGGCCTTCACACAGCTCCCTATGGGGACACTAAACACACTTTGATGTGCAAAATCAGTGAAGCTTCCCTTGAAGCCCATGCTGATTTGTAGAAATGACAAAAGCAGAATTGGAAGCAAAGTAAGAGGAGGTGTTGAGCAGGAGAGGAAAGAGGAGTGGATTCATCAGAGCCCCTATTGTGGCGCAGAAAACAAGCTGACAGATGGCCTTATTATGTTACTGTGTTGAGTGTCTCACCTGGGAATACTAATCCCCCAGCCTGATTAGAAAAGAAAAGCAATGTTAAAAGAGAGAAAGAGACAAGAAAGCATTCAAATGTACAGTACCTTTACTGGTCAAATTAAAAAGCTGCTGTTATTCTAATTATTTTTATTTATCTATGAACCAGATTAAACAAACATGTTACTCAAACTTTAAGCACATCTTAAGGCCATAAACACCTTGATTACCTTTTTCTTTGTTTTGTATTTTTTTCTAAATTCAGGCAAAATTGAAGTTATTGTGGTTCTAAACACCTTAGAAACACACTTTCTAACCAGAAAGTTGCTCTGGATGGCATCGCCATCACTATATCAGTTAAAACTGAATTGAATTGAAGTGCTAAGCAATAAAATATGTGACTGTGTGCCACAGCAATAAAACAAGTATTCTTAATTAGTTTTGATTCATTATTCATTTTTGAAGTTATATTTTTATACATGACAGCATTAATAATAATAAAAGCTCAACTTTAGGATCATCATCTTGTTCTTTGGTGTTCCATAACCTGTATGGTACAGACAGCGCCCCCCATTGGGTGCATGCTTAATTGAAGGAGATTGTATCAACATGGCTTCATTGAACTCAGCATAAAACAATGGTGCTACATCTAACCTAACTGATGAATGTCCTTCAATTTCAACATCCAAGGCTCAATCCCAGCTGTTCATCCCATGCTATTCATATCTCACAATGTACGTTTACAAACCCTGAAGAACTTAAAGGAGCCAGGTTACAGAGGTCATCACTTACCTCATTTACATCTGATCTAGCTGTCTTCATACTATGAATCAGTGTTTAAATGCAGGTCTGTCATTAGATGTCTTCCCAACTCAAACATTATTTTGAACAAAACAATCTGATCGTTAAAGTCATGAAATTTCAAGCTTTTAATTATTTCTGTCATTTATATCAGGAAATTAACCTTGCCATATGAATGTTATGAGGTCAGAAATTTGGACAGAATTAGGTCATTAACTGGCGGAGGTCAGGTTACAAATGGTGTAAACATATTCCTTACAAGTCAAAATGCAGACCTCAGCCTGCATATTAACATTTACTAATAATGGGCCTCTTTCTCATCAAACTGATATCAGATCGTTCATTCAAATCCAGTGTCAGAAATCCCTGCCATAGTCTTATTGCTAATGTTTAAAAGCAGCAAAAAGAGCCAGCATAGTATTTTGTTTATTTGTCTGCTTTCAAGATAATAAAAAGCAAAACGAAACAAACAAAGGCATGCTAGAGCCCTAAAATTAAAAATACAGCTGTGGAAATGTTGCATGACATGTCCCTTTTAAAAGTTTCCTGATGTACAACGGCTGAGAGACTGATAAAAGTTACTTTTCAAAAGTCTGCATGGCTTTTCTCCTTGAGCACCGGCTTCCTCTCACATGCCACATGCATGTTAGGGTAATGGTGATTAATTGGTGATTCCAAATTGGCTGTAGGTGTGAGAGTGGTAGGACGTAGAGATGGTTCACACCTACAGGTACCTTGGTGTACACCTGGATGACAAATTGGACTGGTCTGAGAATACGAATGTGCTGTACAAGAAGGGCCAGAGCCGGCTGTAGCTACTACGCAGGCTGAGGTCCTTCAACATCTGCAGCAAACCACTCAACCTGTTCTACCAGTCTATTGTCTCCAGTGGACTCTTCTGGGCTGTACTGTGCTGGGGTGGGCATATGAAGGCCAGGGACAGGAACAGACTTGACAAGCTGGTCAACAAGGCTAGCAAAGCTGTGAGGAGAAAGCTGGACTCTGTGGTCCTGGTAGCTGAATGACCTTCTCTGAACAAGCTGCTGTGCATCATAGATAACCCCAACCATCCCCTATACAGCAGCATGGACGGACAGAGGAGCATGTTCAGTGGCAGGCTAAGGTCGCTGAAATGCTCCACAAACAGAATCAGGAAGTCCTTAGTCTGGATCTCCAACTCGTCCCAGTAGGGATGAGGGACCTGGACTTATTTAGCAGACTGTCCTATCTTCATATTATGTTTTATATTGTTTTTATACCTCACTGTCCCTTATTGTATATTTGCAGTGTAATATGCTGCTGGATACCTCCATTTCCTTGGGGATTAATAAAGTATATTTTGATTTGATTTGAGTCAGTGGTTGTCTTTTTGCATTAGCCCTGTGATGGACTAATACCCCTGTCCTGTCCCTGCCTCCAGCCCAAAGTTAGCTAGGATAGGCTCCACCTCCATGATCTTCTACTAGATAAAGTCCCTTCACTCAAAGTTTCTGTGTTACACGACACATTTACTTCTGCTCTCATCAACCTTATTTCCAGCTGCAGCAGTCAGCTACACGGTTAGTGACTAACTGGTTAATGTAGTGGAGTATTTATGATCTAAGGAGTCAATCTCATTTCCATAAAGCATCTTAAAGCTACAAAGACTGACAAACAGAATCAACCTCTCAGCTGCAAACCTCTCTAAGCTTACAAAGTGTTTACAAACAGTACTTTTTACACTATTGGTGACTAGAAATGTAATTCCAGATGCTGTTCTACCATCCACTGTAGGTGTGTAAACAAGGAACAGTTTGCTAATATATTCAGCATTACCAGCTTTATTAGATGACAATATATCAGCATCATGTTTCTTGTTTGGCATCAACTACTGAAGTTCAACTCCACATAGCTTACTGCTGTAGCTTCAAAGCACTTCTACCTGGAGCAAGTGTTTGAAGACCAAAAGACTGCAATTTCCAATCCTCATAAGACATCGTGTACATTAAAGAAACCTTTAAAGCAGGGAACAGCCATGCTATCTCTCTTTTCAGCCCACAGGATCTTAAGCCAGTGCCACCCACTTCCCAGCTGACTGGAAAATGTGTTTGAGAAGCCTTATGAGTTCTATCGTGTGATCTAAACACTGTCAAATTAAACTTTCAGGTGTTCTCTACGATGCAATAGTTGTATGAACTGATGATCAAAATGTCTATTCACTGCTGAAATCAGGATCTTTCTTTTTTCTTCCTCTTTTGTGATATGATTGGAAAACTAAATATCACTACACCAACTGAAACAAGGAATTTACTGATGCAACGTAAGAGCAGCAGTGCCCCAACTACAGCTTTAAACACCCTTTATCTTGTGGAATTGGTGCAGACTATACTGGCACTAATGTGTGTACATCACTGACAGTATATATAGATGGGTGAAGTGTCTGTGATGTCACCCATAAAATTCCTGAATAGTAGTTTCAAAGCTCAGTGGGTGGCTCCGGCCTCTAACTTTTGACTAATCAAAAAATGAGCTAGTCAGGTAAATGTCTTGGGGCCTCAACTGTCCTGGGTATTATTTATGCACATTTAGGCTACTGCTCAAAAGTTTGGGGTCACTTAGAAATGTCCTTATTTTTGAAAGAAAAGCAGCTTTTTTCAATGAAAATAACATTAAATGAATGATAAATCCAGTCTAGACGTTGTTAATGTGGTAAATGACTATTGTAGCTGTAAATGGCTGATTTTTAATGGAATATCTCCATAGAGGTACAGAGGAACATTTCCAGCAACCATCACTCCTGTGTTCTAATGCTACATTGTGTTAGCTAATGGTGTTGAAAGGCTCATTGATGATTAGAAAACCCTTGTGCAGTTATGTTAGCACATGGATAAAAGTGGGAGTTTTCATGGAAGACATGGAATTGAAGGATGGTGGCAAAGTTGTTGTCTGTCATGGAGGACACCTCCCACCCCCTTGCAGGAAACAGAAACATCCCTTTTCCAAGATAATGGAAAAAATTATTGCTGAGTAGATCATAAAGCACCTAACACTTAAAGGTTCTAGATAAAAAACCAAAAGTGCATCATTATTGTTATATTCTTAAGCGATACGAACGATTAAACTTGGATAATATTGTAAAATGCACTGATTCTGTTTTGCTTTACAAAATTTTTCATGGCCAAGCTGCCACTCCTCTACAAGAATTTGTAAAGAAAAATTCCAGCAGATCAACCAGAGCAGCTCTAGAGGTAATTGTGTTGCACCTTTTAGGAAAAGTGCTCTTGGGCAGTCAGTTTTCTCTTTTCCTGCATCACAAACCTGGAATACTATACCAAGTGACATTTGTGAACAACCACATCTCAACTCATTTACGAAACATCTCAAAGCATGGCTACTGGAAAATAAGATCTTTGATCATAACACTGTGTAAATCTGTTTGTCCATTGATGGGGCTTGTTATTGAGGACTCTGTGTAATTTGTTTTAAATGTGTAGACGTGGGCTTCGTGCAATATAGTCATATATAATAGTGTTTAAGGATCATGAGTGATAGTGATAATGGGATATGTGCAATAGTGTTACAAGGGACATGTATAGTGTAATTATGTGTAATGTAGACAGGGATATGTGCAATAGTGATTAGGAGAAATGTGCAATATTATCCTGTGCAACAGTGACAATGTGAAATGTGCAATACAATTAAATGTAACAGTGTCAGAGGGACATGTGTAGTGGACTCTTATGTTATAGTGACAGAGGGATGAGTGTAGTACAGCAATGTGCAATAATGATAGAGGGATATGTGCAATAGCAACAAAGGGATATTTGCAATATAATCATGTGTAAATGTTAATTACTGCTTGGTAGCTGCCTTGGTCCCCCAGTTATTGTCTGTTATGTCCACTATGTGTTATCGCTTGTTGCTTGTTTTTCTTTTTTGTATGTCATTGTTCAGTTATGGTGTTATGCTATTTGTAATTTCTTTATTTTTTATGTGCCAGTGGGACTCGAGATGGAAATTAGCTGTATGGCTACAATCTCTTGTATTTACATGGAAATGTACATTAATACAAATGGCCCTATTTTAAAAAATAAATAACAAAACAATAAATAAACAAGCAAACTGGGCAGCTCCTTCAGTGACAGACTGCTTCACCCGTGGTGTCTAAAGGAGAGATACTGCAGGTCCTTCCTTCCTGCTGCAGTCACACTTTACAATCAAGCTCCCAGTAGCTCAGTTCACCCACCTACAAACTGTGCAATAAAAATGTACATAATGATGCTGTGCAATTTCATAGAAATATTGATGTAAATATTTGTGTTTTTCTTCTAGATGGAGAAAGTGTATCTATACACCATGTGCACTGTGTGCTACTCTTTTTATTCAAACTGTTTTTCTATTTGCTGCTGTTACATCATAAATTTCCCTGCTGCAGGATCAGTAAAGGTTTAATCTGTCTATCTAAATTGTCTGGGTGACCCCAAACTTTTGAACAGTAGTGTATGTCATATTAGTTGGTCAGAAGCAATACAATGTAATGATGATGCAGTGACGAAGATTACACTGTAGAACATGGCACACGTACAAACTCACAAGTGCACACTTTTGCTGCATTGCAGTTTAGCTAATCAAAGACATGCATGCTGTAAAATCCTTCCTTCATAATTAGGTTTTACAGTATTATTTGTTTATTTATTTTCCACAATGATTGCTACTCTTCCAGGAACTCAGCCTCAAAATACATCATAGAGTACACATGGCTCATCTCACTAAACGATAGCCAAAGGTAATACAAACAAAAGGACACAATATCCCAAGAAACAACAGTAATTCAAGCTGCTTTAAGAAATTTCAATATCATAGTAAAGCTAAGATGTATCTATTTTAATGGCGTAAATTGAAAATAACCAAGATTTTGAAAAAAAAAAATCTATACTATTGGGGCAAGAAATTATGAAATTGCAGAGAAATATGCATGTGATATATTTGATCTGGCTATTGCAGTGAGTCAGATAATAAATTGGTTCCAGATAAACTGTTGACCTGTTTTCAAGCATATGTTATTGAAACTGGACTTCATCTTCTCATCTGTATCAATACACCTCACTTTTTCAGGAGTGTGTGATCACCAAATATGACCAGTGCAGTGTTGCTAGCATCATGTCTCCACAGGCAACATGAAGGCGGTTGGTTACTATGTTACAAACTACTACTGTATATTGTTAAGCTTCCAGTCTATGTTTTTACACGCATAAGTACACATCTGTTGGGAGTTAAAATATGTCATTTTACTGCATGTCTTTCCCCCACACTTCTCCCCACTTTTCCTGTCGCTCTCTCCACTGTGCACTATAATAAAGGCCAAGCAATTATATATATGTGTGTGTGCGTGTGCGTGTGTGTGCGTGCGTGTGTCATTTAAATGCAGCCTTCTGCCTTGCTAAACTGAAAGTGAGTACATTCAACAAACATGCTCGCCAGCAAACAAGCAACATAAGTTCATGCCACACTTCATACATGACAGTGGTGAACTGAAGGCCAAGCTGCACATGAAACCGCAGTGTTTTTCAGCTTCCCGTCCCTTAAGTGGAGGAGATTCTCATGGGAGCAGTGATAAATTGTGTATCTTAGTGTAACATGACAGCACCAAAAAAACCTGTTGACAAGGACAGAAAAGAACAAGACCTTTAGTGAGCATTGCAGGGGCATCCTCAAGGTGCCATCTGCATGAAACATTCAGTAAACATGGGGATAGCTGATCCTGTTTGCCTCACTTCAGCATTTAATCTACATGTTTACTGTATGTGTACATTTATTCACACAGTGCTATAACACCACTACAAAACACTTTAGTATCTATTACTGAATGTGTTCCAAGTGCAAAGCAGTGGACTATTACAGCTCCATTTCTTTTTGACTTCCTATAACTTGATACAGTCAGTATTTTTCGTCACCTGCATTATTTCCTTCAAAAACACACCAAAAAGCTCATATGCGTAATTTAGCAACTACCTCACACTGTGAAAGTAGTGGAATTCATTGTCACCACACATCAGCAGGAAAAGTTTTACTACCCAACAAATAACTTTAAATCAAACTGATTTCTGTTTTTTTTTACCAGAACAGATTTTTTTTTTTAACCGAACAGTTAGATGAGTCTCGATGATTCTGGAAATGTCCTCAGAATCTGAGTAAGTGTCATCAAACAAGTTTGGGGATTATTATAAGTTGGTCTAGTAGTTATGAAACTCCTAAAAATTCACCTCATTGTATCACACTTAATATTAAGAATATTTTCATCAAAATAATCCAGCTACATTTACAAATTAGTATTGTTTATTGCCATTATTAGTAATGTTGACAATATCGCCAAAGCATCAAGGATGGTCTTATTCAGACCCTAACTGTCTTAAAATGGCCTAGCTGTAATACAGCACTACTGCCTTCTTTAGAATGTGCAGATCTATGAAGTCCTGGCCTCTGTCTCCGTTCACCACTCGCCACACAGTTTACCCTTGATTCGGCTCAAATACTGTAAAACTACAAGGTTTCCACAAAAAGCTATTCCTGTTTTTGAAACTGCCATCAGTGCACTGTAGTTCCAAGGTGAAAATGCGCATGATGTCTTTCAGTGAAATACAACATATGTTGACCAGGTTTAAAAAAAAAAAAAAAAAAAAAAGGATTTTCATCAGACAGAATATTTAAGTAAATGTCTGGTATATTGTATTGCATTGTCACAGCATTTTTAATTGTATTCTTTTTACTGATATTTATTACTCCACCAAGGAACGCAGTGGAGTTATGTGATAAGCGTTGCAGGTTTGTCTGTCAGTCTGTCTGTTAGCAACGTTACTCAAAAGCGGACCAGCGGATTTGGATGAAATTTTCAGGAAAGGTCAGAAATGACACAAGGATCAACTGATTAGATTTTGGCAGTTCATAGTCTGGATCCATGGATTTATTAAAGATTTCTGTATCATTGTGAGATTGTGTCACAGCGTCACTGTAACCATGACAACAAGTGAACACTACATCAGCTGCTTGCTGATGATGACATGATTGCGATCCTACTACAAATCCACCTCTGCGGACCACAAATTTCTTAAAGATTTCATCCGTCAGAAATCATACAACAACTGAGCAGCTTTGGCGGAGAACTGAGCTCTCTGAGTGCTTTTCTTGTTGTTGATGCAATGATGTGACGGTTGGATTTTACTGAAACTACTGATTATGAAAATGGATGCCAGTTAATTTTCTATCAGTCAGCTAATTGGTTAATCGACCAACAGTTTCAAGTTAACTAATCTTGTTTCGAAAGCAGATTTTTTAATGCACAGTGGTCTGGCTGCATGCTCTGACTTGTTTGCATTTCTTTTAATAAATCCCAATCATCTTGGGTAGACCTAAGCAGAGGATGCAGCTTCAGTGTTCCTTCAAACTACAGATGAATATAATTGTGGTAGTGGATACATTTGCATGCAGAGATACCAGCACTGTCTGAAAAATGGATAAACCACCTAAAAGACAGAGCCAGGCAGCCTCACAGCACAATCCAAATCCTCTGCTAAACTTGTGGTTTTCATTGTGGTAGGTTGTTAGCCTGGAGCTGTTGTTGTTGTTTGTCGTAGCAAAGAAGATTTTAAAAACAGCAACAAACAAATAGTGGAGGGGAAGGACAAAGCTGCCTGAAATTAGTCATCAATGGCAGTTTTACACTCAATACAGCCAATGAGTCCTGCCAAACTGCAACTGCACTTGTCTAATCTAATAATCATAAAACAGTTAAATGTTTCTAAATCAGAACAGAACAACAAAATAACGCAAATGATAAAATAAAGAATAACTACTAAACAATACAACTTGGAGATTAATGGCTGAAAGCAGCATCACTGGATGTTTTTTTCTGCTTTGATGAACAGCTACAAGAGATGAACAGCAGGCCTTACACAGACCAAAAGCATTTCTGTGAGGTAGTCTATGCAAGGCCATGTAAAGCCTCACAAATTAATGCCAGAAAGTTCTAATCAGTACAAAAACAAACTCAACTTTAGCAGAGTTTTGAATGAACTTTGGCTGACTTGTTGTATTCCTTGGAAGACCAAAAAGAACAGCGTTACAATAGTCTCACCTGGCAGTACGAAAAGTTTGCATCAGTCTCTCTGTGTGGATCAGAGAAAGAAAATGACTTCAATTTGAAGATGTTCTTCGAATGATGAAATGCTGCTTTCATTACATAACAATTAAAATTACAATCTGAGTCAAAAATCATTTCAAGATTTCTTGCTTTTTGGTCCTTGTGTATTTAGTCAGAGGGCCAGTTCCTCTCTCAGAGCCTTTTAACCAATGATTAATGTTTCTGAACTTCTGCTTAAACTGTGAAAGATTCTGTGACACCTCGGCATTTATGTCAATACAGTTAACAACCCAGTGTCCTCAGAAGACACAACCCCAGAGATGAGCGTCATCAGCTTAGCTATGGAAAGAAAGACTGTTCCTACGGATTACACTGCCCACTGGTCACATCTACAAATCAAAGCAGCGATTCTAAAACTTATCCTTGTGACACTCCATCGGTAACCTCATCGTGTTTGTAGGAGTAGTCTATTTTTCCCCACAACAATATGAGATAAACAGTTAAAAAACAATCCCAGGCAGGACTCACTTATTCTTTCTAACAGAAGCTGGTGGTCCACAGCACCAGCGGTAGGATTCAGGCTGAGTAGCAAACAAACAAAAGAACATTTGACACAGGATAAACTGATGAGTAACATTTATTACTCTACCACGGAACACGGCAGAGTGTTGGTCTGTCTGTCTGCCTGCCTGCCTGCCTGCCTGTCTGTCTGCCTGCCTGTCTGTCTGTCTGTCAGCAACATTACTCAAAGACAGACTAACGGATTTGGATGAAATTTTCAGGGAAGGTCAGAAATGACACAAGGACCAATTGATTAGATTTTGTCAGTGATGCAGCTTATAGTGTGGATCCATGGATTTGTTAAAGATTTCTGTATCATTGCCAGATAGCGGCACGGCATCATTGTAACCATGACAACAAGTGAACACTACGTCAGCTGCCTGCTGACGATCATGATTGTGATCCTGCTACAAATCCACCACTGAGGACCACAAATGTTTTAAAGATTTTGTCTGTTGGAAATCATACAACGACTGAGCAGCCTCAGCGGAGTACTGTGCTCTCTGAGTGCTTTTTCTGTTTTATAACTACACATATTTCTGCTCTTTATACATTTCTAAAATCAGGATTTGTAAAATGCAAGAAAAATCAAATGTCATTCACTGAAGCAGAACTATGCAAGGCTTGTTTGAATAGTTTTTCACAATGAAACACCACTTACGTCATGTACTGATTTTAGATTCACAACCGGTCTGTTTTTGCGTGTGTCCCCATTTTAATCAAGCATCTGAAGCCAGGTGATGCTACTGTCAAGCTATCTCTGTTGTTGCTCCTATGAAAACACTGCAACAGTAGATACTTTGAAGTCTGAAACACTGTTCCCTCCATTGCTACAAATGTGTCCATTTCTCAGACATGAAGAGTGTTTTTACCCAAGAGAGGGAACAGGATATCCAAGCAGAATAGTCACGGATACAAGTCATTTCACTTCAGTGTGCTTCATTGGCATAAATATCAGGTTAATAATATTGCCAAAGCATCGACGAGGGTGTCATTCACAAAAAAAAAAGGAAAACACCGGTGTGTATATTAATGTGTGCTGCCTGGTGTTCCCATTGATGGTAGGATCACGAGTCAGGCTGACAGAAGCACCCTGTTCACTGAATTAGCTTTCTGTTGTGTGCTGTGGTATAGATGCAGGAAGAATATTTCAATAACTTTGCTGTATTACTTCAGGCTTTAGAAAGACAGAAGGTATGAATCATTATGCAAACAAGTGCTCTTGTTAAGTCTATTCATGAATTCTGTGATGAATAAGAACAAGAAAGTATGCATGCAAAAGTTTGACCACTTAACACAAATAGTTAAGCTGTCACAACAAAGCATGCAAAAGTTTCAATTTATTTGTAGTCAATAATATTGAAATTCAAAAAAAGTAATGTGTATGTCTTCTGATGTTTGTAGTTTATTCTTTGCAGTGGATCTCAGCCTACACAGTCCTGAGTCCTTTGTGATGAGCTAAATAACCACAAGGACTTAATTGAATAGGAGAGTGGAGGAGGATCACTTAAAATGACATTAATGATTAAAATAAGAAGGATAGAATCCAGAGAGAGAAACAAATTGAGACAATCACAAGACAACAAGACAAAAATCAGACCCGTGAGGTTGAGCCACACTGCTGACAGAACTTCATGTTGCCACATCAGTACACACACTGGGCATGTTTCACTTGTTTATCTCATTACTACGTTTTTGTCAGTCCAGCTGTCCAAACCAGCCTTGTATGGGATCACATTTTGCATCTATCACTGCAGCCAAAAGCATCTTTTCTTCCCGGCTTACATATGTAACTGCTGTGACTATATCTGTTAAAACTTGTTGGAGTACTACAGTCACTTTCATTGGTATCCACCAGGTGTGGATTTAGAGTTATCCATCCATCCATCCATTATCAATATACCGTTTAATCCTCAGTAGGGTCACGGGGGGCTGGAGTCTATCCCAGCTGACTGAGGGTGAAGGTAGGGGACACCTGGACAGGTAACAGTCTATCTCAGGACTACACATATAGAACAACAATCACACTCACATTCACACCTACAGACTATTTAGAATCATCAATTAACCTCAGCATGTTTTTGGACTGTGGAGCACCCAGAGAAAACTCTCGTATGCACAGGGACAACATGGAAGAGGGGGGGAACACGAACCGGGAATCTTCTAGCTGCAAGGCCAAAGTGCTAACTACCACATCACTGTGCAGCAGAGTCACACTATCATTAAATATTTATGAAGTACAGACCACTGGGTCTCTGTAAGTTCTGACAAGGTAACGATGTCAGCTTGATTTTACTCAGTAAAGTGTCAGATGCTTATTTACAGCTTGCCCTCACACTCTTCTGACATTGCAATTGAGATGTCTCCAACATAAGATGTATGAGACGTATTCAACAATATTGGATTTTCTTGGATTTCTTTCCTTACTATGACATCATGTTTTTCACCCCACTCCCTGGTGTGTTCATTTGAAACACCTATAATCGCTTTTGCTTCGAGCATGTGCGATCAGCATGATGTACAAACACCTTGCTGTTCTTAAAGACCTGCAATACCCGCACATAACACTAGGGGTCTGTCTACCCCCCACCCCCACGGCCACACAGCTTGCTCACAAATAAAGTGGTATGATTCCATGAATTCATAAATGGCTGATTTGGAGCTTTTATAATCAGCAAAGAACATTTTTCCAGAAAGAAGCTGTCATGGTGAGAAGCGTACAGAAGCCGCCTCTTCTGTGCATTGACTTGTTCTGAAGGGAGTGTTGTTTGAACCAGAAGAAGGAGGGAACATTGACTCTGCTATGCCCAGAGGCAATTCACATATGGAAGCGCTGTTACAACGGGTGGTGACAACATCAATGTCTCTCTCTTGTCATCGTTTAGCCTCTACTTTTGTTGTCTGTGTCATTCTTTAGTGTGGTTTCATTGTTTCTGGAACCCGTTTAACAGTTTTATGAAACAGTTAAGCTTTGTCACCCTAACGCCAGGACGAAGGAAAGAGGCGAAATGAAGTATTTTGAATTTTAAAAAAGAGATATGGACTCATACAGACATCTGCTCTTACAGAGTTCAGCCCCTGGAACATGTTTTATGCAGTGATGTAGTGTAAACTATCACCTGATGCTGCGCTTCCTCCATCACACTATCAACCACCTTTAGATCATCTTGTGATGTGTAATAAATGTGATATAAGAAGAGTCTTCACCTAAGACTGCAAGCTGGAGTAAAGTGAGGTGCATTGCTCTCTTGAACATTCGACCAAAAGACCAGCAGCGACATGGTGCGACTGAAGCAACAGTTGGTGTGTATCTAGCAGACGGCTGCTCGGAGTGAAACATGGATTTAAAGCACCTCCTTTAGCTTAGCTCTGGGGTTTTGTGTCGCTTTTCACACTGATCTTACCTTCTGCTGCCTCCTGGCCATATCAGTGGGTTGTTTCGCGTTGAACGGATAGGCAATGCAGCGCATCACAAACACATACAGCTGGAGTCTCTTCTTCCTCTCCTCCTCCTCTCTCTGCATCTTCTCCAGGTCCTCCTTCTCCTTGTCACTGCCAACCGACGGGCTTGGACTGGAGGGTCGGCCACCGCCGCTCCCATGGCCCCGGGGCTGGACACCTCCGTGGCCGTCGGCGGCTCGGCCCGGTGACAGTCGGGCTCCTCCGAGGCTCTTCGGGGCCGCCACCTCTTTACGCTCCACCTCCAGCATCTCATCTCCTTCCTCCTCGCTGGAAGACGGATCCAACATGCTGCTCGGGTCTGGATGGAGACTAAATCTCAGCTCAAAGGTAAAACTGTAAAAGTAGGAAAAGGGTGCAGATCAATCGTCCACCACAGGGAGAGGTTCCAGGGAAGCCGCTATGGAGACGGAGACCTGGCTGCTGAGTCGCTCACACTGTTGCTTCTCAAGGAAAAGAAAAAAAGAAACTGCCGTCAATCTCAGCAAGAAAAATTAAAGTGTTGTGGAGACTAGTTGGCTGCGTGACTTACAAGCCGTTCAACTCTGCCAGTCAGCAGCACATAGGAGGGATTTATGATAAGAGCAGATCTAAAGGGGGAGGGGTCGCCGGAACAAACAGGAGAGACGCTGCTGCTGCTGCTGCTGCTGCTGCTGCCTGGAGGAGGAGGAGGAGGCAGGGAGCTGACCGCGGTGCTGAACGCAGGCTGCTCTGGGATCAGTCTGATCACACTGTGAGCACAATGGATGAAAGGCCACCTGATGATCCAGCTGAGTCAAAGAGGAAAGGTTCACACAGCAGCGAGGAGGAATCACAGCGCTCGGGCTTTCACAATAAGAGCTTCAATCCTGCTTTCAAATCAATTCGCAATCAAATGATCAGGCGAAAGGTTCATGTAATGACGAGTCGATCTGCTCGTTTATCCATACATAAGCATCTTTGTACAGTGGATGGTTCTCCAAGTATCTGCATTTTTGTATCCAAGTCGCATTTAAAGACAAATAAAACATAACCAGCTGACTGCCAGTCCATCACAGAGAAGAACACAGAGACACACAACCGTGCAGCTCACACCAGGTAACCAGCAGCCTTGAAAACCTACACACAGGTAGAACATGCAAACTCCACACAGAAACCCAAGACCTAGATTAAGCTTTTGTGATGACATTGCTAACCACTGAACCACCGCTCAGTCAGTAATCTAATCTCATCGTGTCTTACTTTATTTTTATTGTTGTATTCCATAACACATCCGTTTTAGTTTTAAATTCAGGTCTTGGCCAGTGTGTCGAAAGCTCTGTTCATATTTTATTTCATTTTATTAATTGTTGTGGGATGGAAATCGTTATTTTCTCTGATTGTTAAAATAGAATTGCAAAAAATATCCATTCATTTTTGTGGAGCCACCGGAAGGATGTGCTACTAAACAGAATAGAGAAATAGAACTGATCACTACAATTATCCATCCATTTGCTGTACCCGCTAGCTGCCTGTTCCATCTAACATTGTGTGAGAGGCAGGGTACCCTGGATAGGTCACAGTCCATCACAGAGCTAACACAGAGACAAACAACCATGCAGTCATGTGTGTGAGTCTGCTAGTCTGCTAGTCATACCTATGGCCAATTTAGAGTCACCAGTTAATATGACATTTACACTACCAGCCAAAAGTTTGGACACAACCTCACTCAGTGTTTTTTTTTCTTTCCTTTTACTACTTCTACACTGTAGATACATACTGAAAACATGCAAACAATGAAGCAAGATATATGGAATTATGTAACAAACAATTGTGAAATAACTAATTATGTTTTATATTTTAAATTCTTCAAAGTAGCCACCTTTTGCTTTGATGACAGCTTTGCAAACCCTTGTCCTTCTCTCAATGAACTTCATGAGGTCATCACCTGAAATGGTTTTCACTTCACAGGTGTTCTTTGTCAAAGTTCATTTGTGGAATTTCTCGCCTTCTTCATGGGGTTGGGACCATCAGCTGTGTTGTCAGAAGTCAGGTTGGTCTACAGTTAACAGTCCTGTTTGACAACTGCTAGAATCCATATTATGGCAAGAACCAATGAGCTAAGTAAAGAGAAATGACAGTCCATCATTACTTTAACAACTGAAGGTCAGTCAGTCCGGAAAACTGCAAAAACTTTGAAAGTTTCCCCAAGTGCAGTCGCAAAAGCCATCAAATGCTACGAACAAACTGACTCACAGGAAAGGAAGACCAAGAGTCTCCTCTGCTGCTGAGGATAAGTTCATCCAGTCACCAGCCTCAGAAATCACAAGTTAACAGCAGCTCAGATTAGAGCCCAGATAAATGCCACCCAGAGTTCTAGTAGCAGACACATCTGTACATCACCTGTTCAGAGGAGACTGAACCAATCAGGCCTTTATGGTCCAATAGCTGCTAAGAAACCACTGCTAAGGAAAAGCAACAAGCACAAGAGATTAGTTTGGACCCAGAAACACCAGGAATGGACATTAGACCAGTGCCACTTCCCTCATAAAAATTGTGTGTGATAATTCCATCTGGGACTAAATGCCAAAATGTGTTACTCTAATAAAGAAATTAATGAAATGAAAATAAAGTCAAGCACTTTTCAAAACTTTAATATATTCAGCACATTGGCAGATTTTTGATCTTCCCATCAAGAATCCAGTTTTAGAAAGCAATCCAAAACCTAAATTTCAGGCCAAAACACAACCAAGCAACCATGTAAATTCAGAGCTTTCATTGTTGCTATAATCCTATTTTTTTTAATGCATATCACATTTTAATTGTTTACATTTGGACCACAGAGCTAAAGCACTTTGTCAGAACTAAACAGAAGACAAAAATACTGTAAACCACAAAAGGCTTCAAGGAAACCAACATTCCTCTATAATAAGCCATTAGATTATACCTACATGAATCTTCATATAAGCAGGCTTTGGGTGAATGGCACAAGCAGGCGTGTTTGACTTGTTATCCCCTTAACCTCCTCAAAGGCAGAGCTGTGCAAAATAAAGAGAAGGGGCTATAGGTTAAGGCTGAGGTCATTAATCATCTGGGCCCTTCCATACAACTACTTTCAATACTACATCAGTAGTAATAAGATGTTAAGCCAAAGTGCTTTCCAATAGAAAAAAATAACATTAAGATAAATAAAGTAATAAATAAATAAAGTTACTTACAAATTTAAATATTAAGGTTTAGATCCTCCAGTATTACAAAGATATTTCAAAAAGTTCTCTGCCTAATCAGAAAGTGTCACAGGAGAAAGATTATTTTTGCATTTTTTTCCTTTAACTTCAATGCACTCAGTCCACTGATGTTTAAGTCTCACTGTCCCTTCACAGAAGAAAATCCCATCTTGGGCCTCCAGATACTCCTCAACAGCAGTAGTGACTTCCTCATCATTCTGAAAATAGTTATCACACAAGTTCAGTGTGGAAACAGAGAGCAGTCAGACAGTGCAGGCTAGATGATGAAGGTTCATGGGGCAACAGTTGAAAGCAACATTTTCCTGCTTCTGCCTCGTGTGCAGTGTGGACGGATGCATTGTCATGGAGTAACAGCAGCCAGCTTGAAGCTTTCCTCTCCTCTTTTCTCTGATTATTTCAAGCATTTGAGCTTTTGTGGACACTGATATAAGACTTTATAGTATACAGCTGACCCAAAATGGAAGTTGCCCCTCATGTTACCAGGTGAAGTACACTGATATTAAAGTTAAGACGCTACAATATGATGTGCTATGACATGCTACAAACAGCTGGAAGCAACAAACTAAACTTCAAACTGCTGTTAGTTTTGTTTTTTTGCTTTTGTCAGCTAAAAGCACAAGCGATGTCTTTAGCGTTCTTTGTGATATTTATAAGCAAGCTTTACAGTTTTACAAGCTTTTCTTGATTTCTCCATGGAAATGACCATTAACAACAAGTTTTTGTACCTTATTTGTTTCCAGAATAACAAAGACAAAATCTTCATGAAGTTTGACTAAGATATTTTATTGATGCAATGCGCTGAAACAAGAAAAAGAAAAAATGACACGGCCAAAATGATTAGCCCCGTGGTCATTATTAGTCAATAGTGTACCCTTTCGGAGCCACAACTGACAACAACCTCTTAGAGTAGTTCTTTACAAGGTTGGCACATGTGGCCCATTCTTCATATAAAATTTTTTCCAGCTGGTCCAAACTGAATGGTTTCCAAACATGGACATTCTCTTTGAGTGCCCGCCACAGATTGGTAGAGATATGGGCTCTGTGTGGGCCACTCCAGGACCTTGGTTTTGGTGTCCTTTAAGAACTGTTAGACCTGTTGTGATTTATGCTTTGGGTCATTATCTCGTTGGAAGACCCAGCAACAACCTAAGCCTTGACTAAGAGCAGATTTCTTCATGTTATTCCTCAAAATGTCAGCATAATTTTCTTTTTTCATGATGCCATGCATGTGAACAAGGCTCCCTGTGCCTGAGGCTGCAAAACAGCCCCACAGCATGATGTAGACACTGTAAAACGCTTGGAATTAGCAGCATAGCCTTCCCTCTTATTGTCAGCCTCCACTATCTTCTTTCTGAGCTCAAGACTTACTTCATTTCCTTTGTCTTTGGGGAGTAAGAGTAGTCCTTCTCAATAATGTGTTCAAGTGAACTGTTTGGAGTCCCTTCAGTAAAGCTCAATGCTGATTGGATGCTCACGTGTTATTAGGAAACCAAATGACTGCACAGGTGTGGTTTGAAAGCTGATTGGTTGATTGGTTGACCACCCCATTTTTCACTGTATTTGATACAATCGATCAATCAATCAATCAATCAATAAATCAAGTGCCATACCATTCAGCATAGGCGATCATTTCTCTGTATCTGATCCGATCTTTTGCTTTCTGAATTGTGTCTGTTGCCCGTTCCACATGTAGCCATGATGTCAGTCAGTCCATCATTTTTATTCTCTGTCTGCCTCGGCCTCTCTTCCCATTAGTTTTTCCAGTTGTGACAATATATTCCAGCTTCTCTTTCTTAAAACTCAGGTGTAGGAGGAGTTCGGGGAGGCTTTGGAGAAGGACTTTCGGTTGGCCTCGAGGAAGTTCTCGCAAACCGTTCAACACCTCAGGAAGGGGAGGCAGGGCTTTACTCAGGCTGTGCACAGTTGGAGGGGAGAACTATTAACCCATACTGGAGACATTGTCAGGCAGTGGACAGAGCACTTTGAGGAACTCCTGAATCCAGGAGTGCCTCCTTCACATCCTCTAATCTTCGTCGATATCCGTGGCAGAGGTTGCCGAGGTAGTTAAGAAGCTCCTTGGTGGCAAGGTGCCAAGTGTTTATGAGAATGGTCCTCAGATGCTGAAGGCTCTGGACATTGTTGGACTGTCTTGGCTTACATGTCTCTTCAATCGTCAATGTTGTGTGGGCATTGGGTATAGGGCCTGTGGAGTAGCAGACCAGGGTGGTGGTGTGTGTGCCAACCGTCAGGGTATCGCACTTCTCAGCCTCCTCAGGAAAAGTTTCCTCTAGTGTGCTGGAAGGGAGGCTCCGACCGGTTGTCGAACCTTCGATCCAGGAGGAGCAATGCAGATTCCGTCCTGGTCGTGCAACGGTGGACCAGCTCTTTACCCTTGTGGAGCTTTGGGAGTTCAACCAGACAATTCACATGTTTTGTGGGTCGGGAGAAGGCCTACAACCGTGTTCCCCGAGGAAATCTGTGGGGGTTACTGCTGGAGTACCGATATGAGCCATTCAATCCCTGTACAATGAAAGTGAAAGCTGTGTCCGCATACTCGGCACAAAGTCAGATACGTTTCCAGTGGGTGTTGGACTCCGTCAGGGAATCTCTCTATATGTATCTCTACAAATAGAGACAAACAAGCACACTCACATTCACACTGATGAAGAAAATAGCACAGATGCCACATATACCTTCTAGTGTCACGTCACTCCTTCATTTCATTACCCACTGTTATTCATAATTCTCTGATCTTTTGTTATTTGTTACTGTCTGTCAGACCCCCCTCTTACCTTTTGTTGTCACATATTTGCCATGTTTTTCTTATTCTTTTTTTTACACCTGCAACTCCAAGTCTTCTCCTCACAGTTGAAACTGAGACTTCTTACTACAGCCACTGGTAAGCTGTGTTTAAAGCTGTTGTCCTGTGAGCTCCTATCACCAAGCTGTTGACTCTCACAAACTTGTCTAATGATTCTGTTGTGGCTTTGGGTCTTCCAGACCTCTTCCTGGCAGAGTTTCCTTCAGTTTCTGAGCCTTTCGATGGTGAAGAAAACTGTACTCACTGACATCTTGACTTTCTTTACAGTTTCTCTGTAGGAATGACCTACATTTTTAAGTGTTATGATGGTCTGTCTCTCTTCTGTTGTTAATTGCCTTTTCCTCTCCATTTTTATAGCAACACACTATTTTCTGCAGTAAAATAATATTCAAATAATATTCTGGAGGGTATGGTGCCACAGTGTGTTCCAAAACTATTTTTATGCAGACAGAGGGGATGTAAATAATTAAGAAAAGTCGGGAAACCTGTAGGATTTGGTAAAACCAACTTTTAAGGCCTGATGAACCTCCATTGCTGCAGAACAGCTTTAAGTTGTTAACCCATTTCTTGTTCCCTGAAAAAGGCCTTTTTGTATAATTCTGAAATGTACATAATTTTTCAGTTTTCAGTTTTGGGTAACCCATCACTTACCTTTGTTCCAATGAATTCTATCTATCTATCTATCTATCTATCTATCTATCTATCTATCTATCTATCTATCTATCTATCTATCTATCTATCTATCTATCTATCTATCTATCTATCTATCTATCTATCTATCTATCTATCTATCTATCTATCTATCTATCTATCTATCTATCTCACACGATAATGAAGTATTGCACATGTAATTAAATGGATGGTACACATGATAACATGGAAACTTATACTGCACCAACTACTGAGAAAAGTAATGCGTCTACAGAGCTTTTGTTTTGTGTAATAGAAAACAGATCACATTCAAAAGAGAGTTATAGAAGGTGCAAGACTTGAACGTGTGCTTTAAAATCCTGGTGCATTTATTAACTGTTTCTACTTCATTCCTCACTTTTACAGTTAAGCAGTATTTAATGAGACTCCTGTTAAGCATAACCAGTGATATTCCACATTAAAAACTATACACAGTTTTTGACTAATGGAATTAAAATAGAGACTTAACTGTGAAGCTCTGTCTGCTGTATGTTCTCGCACAGAACTACAGAAGTGAACAAGACTTATTATATCAGCTGCTCTTTTCATTGTGTTCCGATGTACACTTTTATGATAACAAATGGGACACTTGAAGGATGAAAACTTTAAAAATCCTCTTTTCTATGCAGGGAAAACACTTGAATGACACATTAGACTATGACTACATGTGCGTAATATACTAATGTGTACTGTATTTCTTAGTTCTTTGAACAAACATTGCATACAAATTCTCAATTGCCTAGCACCACCAAAGTTAATTTTGTTGGGGGAGGCTCAGGAACCTAAATGACAACTTCAAAGACATTCCACTCACTGACAAAGAAACTCTGGACTCACATCAGAACCAAGAAAGACAATCATCTCACAATTTTGGCCTAAATTCCTTTTCATGTACATCCATTTCACAGGACAAGTGAACTTTTCAATAACTTCATGGTCAATCTACATCTTGCCTTGCCTTTAATCTTTTATTCCTCGTGATTAGTATCAATATGATAATTCTTAACATGTCTGCCATTCACATGATATTTGGTATCATTCTGATCCCCTTTCTGTCAGTAATACACCCAGATACATCCCGTTCACCATATTGCAATATTATTGGAGTTACAGACACCACAAAAATTACCTGAAAATGTAACTCTGTGAGGGACATCTGAACATCAGCCCTCCCTGATGGAGGATGTACCAGACCCCTGCTGAGTTAATGATATGCAAAGGCCCACTTTAAAAGACCACATCTGAAAGCACCATTGAGAGTCCTTTTTTTTTTTTTTTTTTTTTTACCACAGTAAGTCCTGCACCATCAGAGTCCTCCCGGAAGAGTCCTACGTTCGAAGAAGGAGCTCTCCTGACTCCAAGGCTCCACTCTGTCCACCGCTGTTCTGACCCACATCAACAAAGGCTGACCGTACTATCCACTGAGACAGCATCATCATCATCATCATCATCATTTTAACATTTGTTTTTAAAGCCCTTCAAGGCCTAGCTCCTTTATACATATCGGAGCTTTTAACCATCCACCGCCCCAGTAGAGCCCTCTGGTCGTCCACACAGATGGTGCTGGATGTGCCCAGGTCCCGGTATAAGCAGTGGGGTGATCGGTGCTTTGCTGTAGCCGCCCCAAGACTCTGGAATGCACTCCCACTGGAGCTCTGCGTTATTACCAACCTGCAGCTTTTTAAGTCTAGATTAAAAACCCATCTATTTAGACGTGCTTTCAAACCCTAGGACTGTTTTATGGTTTTTATGGTTTTCTTAGTTTTGTGTTTTTATGGGTTTTATGGTTCTATAGTAATCAACAATTGTATTGTTTTGTTTATTATTCTGTCTGGAAAGCACTTTGGTCTTCTTCTATGTTGTTGGAAAGTGCTCTACAAATAAATTTTTGATTTGATTTGATTTGATCATCGTCATCATCATCACCATCACGGCACGCAAGTACCTTTCAGTCACTGGAACTTGGTGCAACTTTCTCAAATTATCTTTTCAAAGATAAAATTCACAGGCGATCAAATTAGCCTACTACCAAATTGACGGCTGCTTTCAGGTGTGGTCTATTTTCCCCTTTGCCTCAGAACACCATATTTCAAGCGTAATATTAATCCCAGTGTTACGTTAAAATAGTGTTCTCTTCCTTCCTTTTCCCATCATTCACATTTAACCCTCTTATTTTTTTTGTGTTGTTATTCATCTGAATGTGTGTTATTGTTGTTGTTATTGTTTAGTTTAGTTTAATAAATGTACATAAATATAAGTTCACTGCCTCAGTTGTTTTGTTTTTCACATTTTGGTCTCTAACTTGTATAGATTCCAGCTACCTCAATTTTATACAGAATCTGTCAAGCTAAATAATTCCCCTTTCAATTCCTGAAGCTCTTCTTGACAGCGCAACAAGAAGTGTTTCATATGCTGCATTACTATATCGGTCTAATCTAAATACTTTGCTGGTCAAATATCAGGTAGACTATATAATAATTCTGCATAAAACCCTTAACCCCATTTAAGTAAACATTTAGCCTACATTTTAATATTGGTGGAGAAACATTATTAGTAATCTTACAGTCATAATTGGTGGAGAAATTATTTAACCCTTACAAACATATATTAAGAAATCCTAAACAGGTGTCTACAAACTTGTAATCAGTCAGTCGGCCTATTTATAGGGTTACAGTAGTCACTGTGCTGTTTGGTGACATGGTGTGTACCACACTAAACATGGACCAGAGGAA
This sequence comes from Amphiprion ocellaris, assembly GCF_022539595.1. Taxonomy (NCBI): domain Eukaryota; kingdom Metazoa; phylum Chordata; class Actinopteri; family Pomacentridae; genus Amphiprion; species Amphiprion ocellaris. Next base: position 2,404,516 of record NC_072770.1, on the reverse strand, counting down.
GCCAAGGACAGAGTTGTCTCAGGAGATTAGAAAGAAAATTATAGACCAGCATGTTAAAGGTAAAGGCTAGAAGACCATCTCCAAGCAGCTTGATGTTCCTGTGACTACAGTTGTACATATTATTCAGAAATTTAAGATCCATGGGACTGTAGCCAACCTCCCTGGACGTGGCCTCAGGAGGAAAACTGATGACAAATGGAAGAGACGGATAATAGGAATGGTAACAAAAGAGCCCAGAACAACCTCTAAAGACATTAAAGGTGAACTCCAAGGTCAAGCTACATCAGTGTCAGATCACACCATCCGTCATTGTTTGAGCCAAAGTGGACTTCATGGGAGACGACCAAGGAGGACATCATTGTTGAAAACAAATCATAAAAAAGCCAGACTGGAATTTGCCAAACTGCATGTTGAAAAGCCACAAAGCTTCTGGGAGAATGTCCTATGGACAGACGAGACAAAACTGGAACTTTTTGGCAAGGCACATAAGATAAGTCCTTTATTTCTCCCCACGCCAGGGGAAATTTACATTGTTACAGCAGCTTATGTAGCAATAGACATAGTAATAGGAATAAAATAATAATAGAACAGTAGTAATAATATTTACAATATATACAGGGGTGAGCGATGAGGATGAAATAATACAGTATTGACACACTGTAAGACAATGACAGTATAAAGTGGCTTAAAAAATAAATTAAGTTTAAAAGTGCAAAGATGTAGCAGTGCAATAATGTCTGTGTAAATTTTATGGTTTGGGGTGAGTCCAGTTTATGTTAACATCAGCCAGTGATGCTGATGTTGTAAAGTCTTATAGCAGATGGGATGAAGGACCTGTGATAGCGTTCCTTCTTGCAGGGTGGATGTCTCAGTCTGCTGCTGAAGGAGCTGCTTAAAGACCCCACAGTGTCATGCAGTGGGTGAGAGGGATTGTCCATGATGGATGTGAGCTTTGACAACATCCTCCTCTCACCCACCTCCTCTATGGAGTCCAGGGAACAGTCCAGGACAGAACCTCCTCCTGACCTTCTGTTTAGTCTCTTTCTGTCCCTTTCAGTGCTCCCTGCTCCCCAGCAGACCACTGCATAGAAAATAGCAGACGCTACCACAGAGTCATAGAATGTCCTGAGCAGAGTCCTGCACACTCCAGAGGACCTCAGTCTCCTCAGCAGGTGGAGACGACTTTGGCCCTTCTTGTACAGAACCTCTGTATTGTGTGTCCAGTCCAGTTTATTATTGAGGTGAACACCCAGGTATTTGTATGTGTCCACCATGTCAATGTCCAAACCCTGGATGTTCACCGGTGCAGTCTGAGGTGTCCTCCTCCTGCTGAAGTCCACGATCATCTCCTTCGTCTTACTGGCGTTGAGCTGCAGATGGTTTAGCTCACACCAGTCAACAAAGTCAGAGATGACCATCCTGTACTCCCGCTCGTCCCCTTCAGATACACACCCAACAATGGCTGTATCATCAGAGAACTTCTGGAGGTGACAGCTCCCAGAGTTGTAGTGGAAGTCCGATGTGCGTCTCCTCTTCTCCCGACGCTTCAGTCCTGCCCGGCATCCTCTCCTCCTCCTGCGGAGCTCAGCTGGGATGTCTGGTCTCTCCCACGACGGCGGCCTGGCCTGGCTCAGCGCCAACAGCTGTTCCCGACTGTAAACAATGCCGTGGCTGAACGGTTCACCAGATGTGGATTTAAAAACTTCTGAAATCAGTAGTAAACAAAGTAGGGGAAGCGCAATTTGCACATCCATGTCTGTCCCGTACAAAAGCGTCACCCTACTTGATGAAAAAAAAACTTAAAAAGGGAAGAAAACTACAAAAATAACTAAACAGACCTAAAGTTAACTGGAGCTGCTGTAACTAGCTGCCGCTCTCACGGCGCCATCTTGAAATCATCAACTCAAACATCAGCTCTATGTTCATAGACGCAAAAATGAAGCATATGAAGAAAAGAACACTGTCCCTACTGTGAAACATGGAGGAGGTTCTGTTATGTTCTGGGGCTGCTTTGCTGCATCTGGTACAGGGTGTCTGGAATCTATGCAGGTACACTGAAATCTCATGACTATCAAGGTATTCTAGAGAGAAATGTGCTGCCCAGTGTCAGAAAGCTTGGTCTCAGTCGCAGGTTATGGGTCTTGCAACAGGATAATGAGCCAAAACACACAGCTAAAAACAGCCAAGAATGGCTAAGAGGAAAACACTGGACTATTCTGAAGTGGCCTCTATGAGCCCTGATCTAAATCCTATTGAACATCTGTGGAAGGAGCTGAAACATGGTGTCTGGAGAAGGAACCTTCAAACCTGAGACAACTGGAGCAGTCTGCTGATGAGGAGTGGACCAGAATACCTGCTGAGAGGTGCAGAAGTCTCACTGACAGTTACACAAATGGTTTGATTGCAGTGATTGCCTCAATATTAAGTTAAGGGTACCATCATTTTTGTCCAGGCCTGTTTCATGATTTTATTTTTTAAAATAATTCTGTTAAACCACGGTTCAAAAGCAATGTCTGAGTTTCATTGGTTAATTTTCATAGAATTTTTATTTATTATTACTTGTGTCAGATTCAAGTTACTTCTGTGACCATTGTGGGTTTTTCTTTCATTAACTGAGGGATACCAACAATTTTGTCCACGTGAGTAGTTTGAATTTGTGCAACAGGAATGGGCTGCTGTGAAAGCAGAACAATGTCAGAAGCTGGTGGAGAGCAGCCAAGATGCATGGCTGCAGTCACCAAAAAAAATGGTTATGCAATCAAGGACTAACTCCTGTGTGGATCATGGGACTAAGACAGACAGAAAAGAAAACATGGAGTGCCTAAAAGCTGTTTTGGCAGTACAATGCCATAGCTATTGATGGAAGAACTTGAATGATTTTGGTTATTATATCAGCTCTTAAATTAAACTCTTATGAGGTTTATTTCTTATCATTATTTTTGTCCAAACAAGTTTACCTTTAGTGGTACCAGGCATTAAAATGAACAAGAAACTGAAGAAAACAAGGGTGGTCTAATATTTTTTTCCTTGATTGTATATATTACATTAACTACACACACACCCATACATATATATGTGTGTGTATATATATATATATATATATATATATATATATATATATATATATATATATATATATATATATACACACATATATATGTATGGGTGTGTGTGTAGTTAATGTAATATATATATATATAAAATAGGGAAAAAATGAAGCAAACTTCTTAAATACAACTTCACTCTGAGAAATACAAACGACCTTACTTAGATACTCCATCTCAGCTGTCTGTTAGTGGGGACATGAGCGAACAGCAGCACAGCGCCCTCTCAGACCCGGTTGGAAAGACTGATGACAGCGTCAGATAATGCCTCCTTGGACACCTTAAAATGACAGAAACATGCAAATTATGTTAAGAAATGTCACAGTTTATAACAAAGGGCATTTATTCTTTGCAGCACAGGCCGAACAAAAAGAAAATGTGGGAAAAAAGAGTATATTCACTTCTCTTAACCCTAAACAACACAGCGTTGCTACATTCAGTCTTGTGCTCTTGCATTGCAATTTTCAATTTCCAACGGGTACTTCGAAGAGGAAGCATGGAAACCTCTGCTGTCTCTCTGTATTTGCGGATTCATTCGTTTGAATAAAAGGCCTTCTTGTAATCCCGTGTCCAGTTCTTCAAACATCCATGTTGCTCTCTCAGGCCATTGGGGGCGGGTGGTAACTCTTCATCACATTGTGTTGCCTTCAAGTCTCCCCGTTACCACAGAAAGTTACAAAACAACAATGGACTATTCCTGTCCGTAGGTAAGTATGTTATTCACCACACTCAGCATTCCAATTCATGAAAAATATTTACCAAAACGCAGGACAAAGTGGAACGAGAAATTAGGCAGATAGCGAGCTTAATAAAGTGTTGCCTTAACTTCGTTCCAAAAAAATCCTCTGTGTCCCAGAACGCAGCATGACGTAGCAAGTCAGAGGGGCGCTGAGAGGACGTGCGCGAGGCCATGCGTGCGGAACCCGCCCCTTTCCAACAACCCCCACCGGAGCCAGACCACCGAATGACCGCCGCAGCACCAGAACCTGGGCTCGCAGCACCAAGTCACGGCTACATTCTGAAGGTTTTCCACGGTGAAGACTCGTTTTCTCTGCCGTGCTCCGACGTGTCCTCGGCCAGCTTAACGTCGGCTTCTTCACCCGGCCCGTGGGTGCTGCCTGGTTAACCTCCGGGGAGGAGACTCAACTGACATTTACGTTCATTCATCCAGCCACAACAACAATGGCAGCGCAGGATTTTAATTTCTTACTTGCGACGGACTCTTACAAGGTGAGTTGACCCCTTCGGTCTGCTTGCTATTCGTTCAGTTTCCTGATAAACTGAGACGAATTCTGTTTGTTTTTTACACAACACGAGGAGTTCATTACATACCGGGACGCATGACGTTAGCCGTAACGTTTTAGTCAGTTGAATGTTGTGTCTGCGTTACAACGTAGTGACAAATGGCAGCGTGTGAAAAACTGAAAGTGAGACCTCAGCAGTAGGTGAGGTGTATCCACAGCAGAATGTGAATGAATGCCGTGTTACTGATCCGCCCTACAGCTCGTTAGCATTAGGAGCAGGGGTTACACTGGGTACAGTTCACAGAGTCCCAGCAGGAGAAGTTTAATCTGAGGAGATGTGACTTGTCAGGAATGGGTTACAGTGACGTTAATGCATGGTTATCAAAACTCTTTCTCTTATCTTACTTAACTAGATATGGACCCTATTAACTATGGCTGTTCAACCCAAATTTCTTAATCTTAAATGTTAGAGGCAAAATGTATATCAAAGTTACACTTTTAATGAAGTGATATTTGCTCGAATAGAATAGACACTTTTATTGTCAAACAGAACATACACTAGCTGGTGCACATGAATAAACAAAAACAAAAATTATTCGAAATAGAGAGTAAAGAAATATTTACAATATATAAATACATTTTTGGGTGGTGGGACGCGATTTAAAAAATTAATTACAGGCTTTGTAATTAATTAATCGCAATAATCGCATTGTCAAATCGCAATATTTGACACAGTAAGTTATTATTTTCAATTCAAATAAATTTTGGTTGACAGTTGAATCAATGAATAGACATATACGTGTTTATAATTTAAAATTTATAAAATTAATGCAATTTTAAAATGGGACATATAGAAAAAAAGTGATTTTGATGATTTAAGGCCTGGACTTAGTTTGGTTTTCTCATTGTATGGTACATAACATCAGCATAAGTGGTTCAAGGACCTTCAAAAAGTTGAAAATCCACAGATTCATTCTGTTTTCATAGTTTCTGGGTCTGATAAATGGTGTCATTTTGATGTTCTTTTTTTTAGGAATATACATTGTTATTTATAAACAAAAATATTTTTTCATAAACTAAAAGTTTATAATTAAGTTATTAAAAGACAGACATTTTTGTGGTTTAACTTATTACTCCACCACTTTGGCAGTGTAAAAACTTAAACCACAAAAATGTTTGCTTCATTTCTATTTATCTGCATTTTTCATCTGTCTGCTACATTCACGGATTACTGCGAACTGAAAATGCAATTATAGCGATTATATTCAACATTTTACGTTTTTTTGTAAACTAAAGCACTTTCAGTGTCTTCTAAAGTGGTCTATTATGGGATGGCTACACCGTTAGCCGTTAGCAGGACTGTCATGGCTAACGTTAGCTCAGGTGCTAACAGGAACATGTTTTACATTGAGGTGATACCGTCGGCTTAAAGTGCTGCTGTGATCAGAAAATTCTTTGTTGCAAAATATGCAAACAACCAGGCTTTTATCCAAGCTGCCATCAGGAAGATTTTTAAAAGAAAACTTTCTTCCCAACAAGCACAATGAGTCTCATCTTCCTTCACTGTTTACCAAACCTCCTTGTGCTCTGACGTCACGCCTGTGTATCTTCTTCACTACAGACCATAGACCGTATGCTGCAGATAGACTTTAGTTTCATTACTGCCACCTACTGGGCTGGAGTGTTCAGCAGTGTTACTGGTGTGCCACAAATTAGGGAACTGAGAAAGGTGCGATTAAATGCGTTAATTTATTTAACGCGTTATTTGTGCAGTAATTAATGAATCGAAATTAACGCGTTAAAGTCCCAGCCCTAATATATATCTATCTTTCTGACCTTGCTGAGGTTCCTGCATCGTGCTTTTGGAGTCTTAGCTGAATGTTTCTAAACATAGTAGCTACAAAACCATCTGCCTTTATAGATAGTTTGTCCAACTGTAATTATGTTGTAGCTTTATAAAGAAAAAAATTCTTCATGTTAAGTCTTCTGAGGCCACATTAGGACACACTTAGCCATAAATGCAGATAATATAATTTGTTGTCATTGAATATAGCCTTACACATCATGTTATTTATGTTCTTATACATCATATGCATGCTTTGACTAAATAGTTTCTAATACTGCATTTGTAGCTTCACTGCTGTTCAACCTAGCATTAAAAAAAAAAGAATTTTGGCATGTTGCGTTAACATGTTCAACCATGTCTGTCAGCTCTTCTACTTTCTACACAAACTACATACACTACTGTACAAAAGTTTTTGGGTCACCGAGATAATTCCATGTTTTCCATGAAAACTCTGACTTTTATCCATGTGCTAATATAACTGCACAAGGGTTTCCTAGTCATCAATGAGCCTTTCAACAGCGTTAGCTAGCACAATGTAGCATTAGAACACAGGAGTGATGGTTGCTGGAAATGTTCCTCTGTACCTCTATGGAGATATTCCATTAAAAATCAGCCGTTTCCAGCTATAATAGTCATTTACCACATTAACAATGTCTACACTGGATTTATCATTCATTTACTGTTATGTTCATTGGAAAAAAAATATTTTGCTTTCAAATATAAGGCATTTCTAAGTGACCTCAACTTTTGAAGTGTAGTGTATATATTTCAATATACACACACATAAATATATATACACATATACACACCTGCATACATACACATCCGCACACATTTATTAGACAGTGAAGTAAGTAGTTTAATGAAGCATTTGGTGACAAGAATCCAGTTTATGATAACTGGTTCCTGCAGATATGGCCAGGTGTAGCAGGTGCACACTCTGAGGTCAGTATGACAAATGGCCCTGAAGCAGAATCGGGAATGACTAAATGGTGTGGATACAGCCCACCAGCAGAAACTGCAAAGTCATTTCATTATCTGCCCATCATGTCTATACATTTGACTGTAGAGACGGCATCCATGTACATTTACAGAATTTGCTGATTGTAAACATATGTTTGTACTGGATATCCAATGTCTGACACGCTCCTGAAAATGTCCAGGACTTTAATAAGATAGTAAATCCTTCAAACCTCAGTTTATGGGGAAGGTTCTCCTGCCTTACCATTATCGAAATGAAGTATTAAATATTTTAATGTGTAAAATCCACATTTGTGTATCTTTCTGATCACTTACTCACTCTCCCGTCAGGTTTTTGAAGTGCTCAGAATCATTTTCTCTTCTTTTCTTCAGCTGCCTGCCACAACATTAAAACCACTTGCAAAATATTGTGTAGGTCCATTTCATGTTGCCAAAATAACTCTGGCCCATCTGGGCATGGGCAGGCGAACTTTGAGGGTGTGGTGTGATGTTTGGCACTAGGACATTGAATGCAGATTCTTGGGCTCCTATGGGTTTCAGGCTCAATTTCTTGGTGGTGGGACTGCCATGTACCGGCATGTTCCAAAGCATCTCATAGATCCTCTGTCTGGGTATTTGGAGGCCAACTCAGTGGCTTGGTCTCTTTGGCATGGTCCTTGACCTGTCCTTTAGCAGTATTTGCAGTGTGGCAGGGACTACTTGCCTTGTGGAATTGAGGCTGCTCCCCTCAGGGAGTGCTGTGGCCATGGAGGGGTGGGCTTGATCTAGAGCAATGTGTAGTTGGTCGGTATGTGTCAAAGTAGCATCAATATGCTGCCAGGACCCAAGGTTTCATAGCAGACCATTGCATTGTAAAAGGACGGTGAGTCAGCCGTTTTAATGCTTTGGTTAATTGTTGTATATCAAAATACTGCATCACCTTGGTAGATATGCAGGATGTGGGAAGCTCCGTTGGCTGAATAAATGGTGGAAACAATAGTAATGTTAGTTTATACAGGTTTACACAGACCAATGCAGTAACTATGTTCCCCAACTCACCCATGCCCCTCTCCTGAGCCATTGGAATCGCTTTAACAGTATACACGCAATTACCGACAATCATAAACACAAAACATACAGCATATACACCGATCAGGCATAACATTATGACCACCTGCCTAATATTGTGTGGACTATCCCCCACAGATACATCTGGACAGTTTTCTCTTGGTCAGACATGGGGCAGTGCAACACGAGTGTGTGTACATGCAGACTTTTATTGATCTTTCTATTTAATAGTTTTATTATGTATGCATTTTGCATATTTGTATTTTTTAAGTGCACTATGAGGAGATGCTCCCACCAATTTCATCTTACATTTTTTGTGTATAGCAACAATAAAAGTTATTCTATGCTATGCTGCTAAAACTCCTCTGACCCAGTGGTTCATGGACTCAGGACCTCAGGGGATGTCCTGTGGTACCGGGATGGTGGCAGTGAGGTCTGTGGGTCCTGTGGGTTGCAGGGTGGGACCTACTTAGATCAGACTTATCCTGGCACATCCCACAGATGCTCAATAAGATTTGGATCTGGGGAGTGTGGAACCCAGGTGAACAGCTTAGCTCTGTCATGTTCCCCAGGTCACTCCTGAGCAGTTTTTGTGGTGTGTCGGGGTGCATTGACCTGCTGAAGGTGGCAACTGGCATCAAGGACTGCTGTTGCCATGGGGGGGTGGGGGTTGGAGGGTTGCTTGACCTGTGATGTTTAGGTGGGTGGTACATGTCAAATATCCACATAAACGTGAGGACTTAACATTTCCCAGCAGAATGTTGAATTATATGACAAGATGATCAATGTTTTTCACTTCACCTGTTAGTGGTCAGAATGTTGTGGCTGATCAGTGTATATCCCACTGTACACATGTATCCATAACCATATACTTAGTATGGACTGCACTAGATAACCACAAGGGCCATTTAATTTAAGTCTTCATCTAGAAGTAGCTCTGAACACAGTTTGCCCTAATTTTCTGAAGAAGCTCTAGACTTGGTGCTAAATTATGATTTATTGTTTGTGTGGAATGGAACAAATAGACTGTTGATATCCTGTTGGTGGGCTAGCATAGAATTTTCATGGACAGAAGACAAGAAAACAGTTTTCAAAGTTGAAACTGTCAATGATTTATGTCATGGTGCTAACCTCAATGGAATGATTTGACTGTCACAATCAGTTTTGTTTTTGCTGGAGACTATGGAAGGCCAGGGCCATTCAGTTGTCCTGAACTCACGCTTGATGAACCCAAGGCATCAGTGAAGCGCAAGTTATGAAGTGATTCAGTCCATTCTAATAGAGAGCTTTCCTTGTCTACACTGTAGTGCAGCTGCAGTGTCCAACCAGTCAGTGACTGTATAGCTTTCAGTTTGATTTTGCAGGCTATGTGGACATATACAGTAACTCAGCTCAGTAGAGTTAAATGTCAGATGTCACTGTTAGATGTCATTCAAAGGTCTGCACTGCAGTCAAATGGCAAAGGTCTAGATGACAACCAAACAGGCTTTTATTAGCTCCACTGACCCCTGAAAATGAATCAAAACCAGCAGCATACTCAAGAGGATGTGTGAGTGTTATCCACTCACATAATAGAAACCAAGTGGATGCATTGTCATGAGCTCATCTGAAAGCTCACTGAGAGTTACAAGGTTTACTGCACAGCAATTAAAATATCTAAAAAAAAAAATTATACTGTCTTTTCATAAAAGAGTTTTGCATTGATGATCAGCTTTTGTCAGCTTCATTACATATAGTCCTGATGGTATCATGTGCTCACACTGAAAGCACAAGCTTCCAGGATTAGACAATGAAATCCTTTTTATTAAAATTTTTCTAGAAATATTCATTTAAATGCATTCAGTCTTCCAGCCACAGCCACAGTACATGTGACCACGTGTGCAGCCCTGTATTGGTGCTTTCCAGACAGTATGTCCTTGTCCAACTCAGCTGGATTTCTATGTTATAATCAAAATGCAAAACTGCTGACAGTCCCATTAGCCTCAGTTCAGATGCTTTACCTTCTCTATACACTTGAGTTATGTTTGCTGTGTATGCATTCTAAAATTTCCACACATGGGTTTCATTATTCACTTGTGCATGATTGAATTTTCAGAGCAGTAATCATTCTTATTATGATGTTGCCTGCATAACTACATGCTTTTTCATAGGACCATTAGTCAATGGTCTACATGTGAATGGGTGTTTTTGTTTTCTACTAAAATTCCTAGTTGCATAACGTATGTAATAATCAACCACTATATCCAGTGTGGACCCACAGCACTAAACTCTGGGCACTGTGAGTTTTAGCTTTCATGGCTCAACTTTGTGAGGAATTTGCTGGGGTCTGATACATCCTCCTGTCTGACTCTGTGCAAATCTTAATACTCTACTACACAGCATGTTAATGCTGCATTAATGGCATGCTAACAACATAATAACATGCTGGTGTGTGCACGTCTGTTTCTTGCTGTTCTTTTATTCTTCAGCACTGTTATGTCTCTGTGGGAGACCTTAGGTGCAGTGCAAACACTTTTTGAGAGTGAAAGTTAAAGTAGATGCAATGTCAGCTTAGGTGCAGTGATATTTTGACACGTGCCACAGTACGTGCCTTGCTTTAAAAATTGTGAAGTTGATCGCACCTTGAATTAAAACTGGCCCCTCTTTAGCAAAAAGTAATGGAGAGTAAATGTTACCTGTAATAGATTTTACCATGACATGCAAGTTTCAGGTATTAGTTACTGTACTAGACATGAAGTGAAACCTCTGATTGAGAGACAAGCACTAATTATTGTAAAGAAATGTACTCAGTGGAATTTGTAGAAATAAGGTGAGGGAGAAAACTCTGTTAATATTTCTTCATTACATGAGTGTTTTATTAATATGGAGCCACCTATTAGTGGAAGACTAATAAATGAGACAAAATGAAGTTCCTCAGGCAACTTGAACAAGATTCTTAACACCAGGCGATTACACGGTCAGAGTCTTTAGAACTTAAACAAGTAAGGACAATAATAACAGTAAACACAGTTACTATTGAACATACATCTAAAGCAGCAGAATGCAAAAATGTAAGAAGAATTGCTCATAATGTGCACAACTTACAAATTACAAAGTACTGATATATTGGCAGAGAAAAGACAGGAGTGAAAATATGTCTCTCATGTTACTACTTTGTCATACCATAATGAATTTCCATTTCCTGGTCTATTACTACTATTTGTTTTCCACTCTCTGTCTGGATACAGTTAGTTCTTACTAAAATCAACTGTAATTGTGAAATGGTTCTCACAACTAATTTCCCTTTTAGTCTACAATATGTTAAGATTTTTATTTAGCATAGAAAGTGAACTAGGCATCTTGGGTAATAGAGAGGAGGTGAGAAGTGGTAAAACATACAAATCTGGATCAGGTGTGAGGAGTTTCACAACCTGTCTCACAAGGCTCCAAGTACCTTTTATAAAGCTTACTGATGCCTTATATGCTGTCCGCAAACCATAAAACGAATCCTTGAAGCAAATGCTACTCAGATATATACATTCAGTGACAAAATTAACTACTTAGAAAATTAAGCTTAAAATCACTTCTTTTAAAGACTTTTGAATTTTCTGTGTTTAGTAACTTAATTGATTCTGAGTTTCCTGTCCTGAAGTTAGAGAACAAAAAGAGATAGAACTTGAATATCAAGCTGAAGAATGTAAAGTGAATGTCTCTTGAAGCGATCTCGTTCAGTGACTGACTGCTTGTTGCTGTTGAGTTTACAGTTAGTGCTGCAGTAGCACAAAGGGAGATTTGTACTTGTTATGGTCATTACATGTTGAGTACACAATCCTCTGGCTTTCAGCGTAACCTTTTCCACCCAAGCCTTCCATTACCATGACATTTTGACTGTTATTGAAGCATGACCAAGCACAACAAGAAGCTAGCCAAGTGTGGAGCATTTGTTAAAGTACAAATAACTAGAATAGGGTGGCCACCTCTAATTTTTAGAACAGGTTCAGGAACATCTGTGTGTTCTGACTTATTGTTATAAGGCATTTATTTACTGTCTAATTTAGAGTTTTTCAAATGTCACTCCTTCCTGTTAATGGAAACAGGGAAACTAAATGTATTTCAAAGTCCAAGCTTGTTCATCTAGGCCTTACAGTTATGGAGCTACTGACTGAATTTAGGTATGAATTTTCAGCCAAAAATGTCCTCAAGCTTTAAAGGTCAGCATATGTTTGTTTCCTAGAGTTTTAGTAATTCATTTTAGTGTTAGATACTCTATTGAGCCACAGACGAAATTCTGTTTTTGCATATCCTAGGAAGCTGAGATCTGATCAGCACAGGGTCAGCCACGCTAAGGCACTGCTGGACCAAATTTGTGGGGTGTGATAAGATTTGAAAATGTTAAATGAACATGAAAGTTACATTGTAACCTGCTTTTGTTTTTAATAGCTGCCAGCTAACTGGATCTGCTTGACCTCTGTCTGTGTCTTGTCTTTCAGATCACACACTACAAACAGTATCCTCCAAATGTTAGCAAAATCTACTCATACTTTGAATGCAGGCGCAAAAAAGATTCCCAGTTTAGTGAAGTGGTCTTCTTTGGTCTTCAGTATCTACTGAAGAAGTACCTTACAGGTATGTTCTCCTGTAATCTAAGAAATGATCTAGGGAGCTATATCCCTTAGATATAGATAGACTATATCCATATCCATATCCTATCTATCTGTCTATCTATCTATCTATCTATCTATCTATCTATCTATCTATCTATCTATCTATCTATCTATCTATCTATCTATCTATCTATCTATCTATCTATCTCTCTATCTATCTCTCTATCTCTCTATCTATCTATCTATCTATCTATCTATCTATCTATCTATCTATCTATCTATCTATCTATCTTTCTATCAGAGGTGGTAAAACAAATGCCATTGGAAACTAAATGGATAAGTCACATTTGCATACTTTCTTATATCAAGACTACAGTAGTTTTGCTGGATTTTGAGTCGTGTGTGTTTGTGCATGCGTACTAACTAAGTATGCTTTCTGCAGGCCCAGTGATCACAGAGGAGAAGATTCAGGAAGCCAAGCTTTTCTACCAAATGCACTTTAAACAGGCTGTGTTTGATGAAGAAGGCTGGAGGAAGGTACTCGAGGTAAACACGGAGATGTTTTCATCTGTTAGTCTGTCTAGATAGATGCACAGACACAGAGGCATTCATTGTCATGTATCTAAACTCAAGGAAATTTGCTTGTTAATGTGTCAGAAACATGATGGCCGCCTTCCTATCCGGATCAAAGCCGTCCCTGAGGGCAGAATCATACCGAGAGGCAATGTGCTTTTCACTGTGGAAAACACTGATCCCAACTTCTACTGGCTCACTAACTACATTGAGGTAAACTCAGAAAGGTATTTTAAGTGTTTGATCTCACGCCGAGGCCAGAGGCATTGTGTATTTGGGTTGTCTGTTCATCCATTCCCAAAAACGGATCTTTTAAATGCCTGATGGGAGTTACCTCGAATGTGGCACAAATGTTCACTTGGAGTTGAGGATTATGTTTTAAAAGTTCTGTGAAGTTCTTGGCCACAACTCTACAATTCTTCCATTTATTTTGACAAAATCTCCCACAAATATCTCATGAGATAAAATGATGAAATGAGAATATTTAATATCCAAACAGCAAAAGTCACATCTGGATAGATATGGACAGAAACTCCACAATGACTATGATTCTAGTTTTAAATGAGGAAGGGATTAACTTAGCAGATTAGTCAGACAGTATAGAGTGTTTCCGTTGTTTTACTTGTCTGAACAGCTCAAACAGCCAAGATGTCTGAGAGAGCGCTGTGGTGTCTGCCTAAAGACTTCAGCAGAATTGTTTAAAGGTCCCATGTGGTGAAAATCAATGTTTTATTGTTTCATATGTTTTATAAACCTGAAAGCTGTGAACATATAAAGATGCTGACCAGTGCAATTCCTCTAGCCCGCTCCTAGCTTTACAAGCAAGTAAGATTTTTTTTCCAGCTTCTATGTACAAATTGGGTAGCCATTAGTTGTCCAGCTGAAAATGTGCCTAATTCTGCCCCCTCACTGCCTGCTGCCTTGGAATGAGCAGCTGCTTTGTGGTCCATCAAGTTTATTTACTTGCTAGAGCTAGTTCTTCTGCTAACTCTGAATTGTCTCCTAGATGAGCAAAGCACGCCATATACTCTGTTATAGGCTGGAAAAGTAAATAGTCTTCATACACTCCCGGCATCTGTGAAACTGAAGACTTACATGTTTGATAGCAGTGTCCCTACAAAAGTAGGAAAATCATTGATGTCGGCACATTGGCTTGTGTGTGTGGCTAACTTTACCATTAATTCTGGTCGTATACTACAAGGTAAAACCTCTGTGGAAATTGTAAAAGTCAAGGACATTCTGAAATAGGTAAAACTTTCACACTGGGAAGGTTTACCACTGTTCCATGTTTCTGCATTTGTGGATAATGTCTCTCACTGTGGTTCTTTGGAGTCCCAGAGCCTCAGCAATGGCTTTGGAACCCTCCAGACTTCACATCTGTACTTGAATCTTTTTAGAACGTGGCATCATGTGCTGCTTTTTGAGACCCTTTGACTACTAGTTAATTTAATTCAATTCAATTCAATTTTATTTATATAGCACAGATTCACAACATATATCATCTCACAGAGCTTAGCATAGTAAGGTACAGACCTTACAAATTATAAACAGAGAACAAAAAACGGAAAACCCAACAGTCCAAAGTTAGCTTTAGGTTCCCTATGACCAATGGTGGGAAGGAACGAAAAAATCCCTAGAGTAGAGAGGGTGAAAAAAACCTCCAACACAACCAGGCTCAGGGAAGAAGGCCATCTGCCTCAACCAGATGGGTGAGAGTGTGGGGGAGAGGGGTGTTGGAGGATAGCAGGTGATGAGGCCAGCGGCTGCAGATCAAAAACATGTAGCTCCACATCCAGAGACATCCCCAGAGAGAACAAGCACGAGCCCAGTGCATCATGGAGATCCTCCGGCAGTCTAAACCTATGGCAGCGTAACTAAGGGACAGGTCAGGTGATCCCGGGCAGCCCTAACTATGCGTTTTATTAAAGAGGAGCATTTTAAGCCTAATCTTTGAAGTGGAGAGGGTGTCTGCCTCCCAAACTAAACTGGGAGCTGATTCCACAACAGAGGAGCTGATAACTGAAGGTTCTGCCTCCCATTCTACTTCTGGAAACTCTGGAAACCACAAGTAAACCTGCAGTCTGAGAGTGAAGGGCTCTGTTAGGATGTTATGGTACATTAAGGTCTTTAAAATTAAATGGAGCTTGGTTAATAAGAGTTTTATATTTGAGAAGCAGGTTTTTAAATTCTATATCCTGGATTTTACCGAGAGTCAATGAACAGAAGCTAATAAGGGAGAAATATGATCTGTCTTACTGGTTCCTGTCAGAACTCTGGCTGCAGCATTTTATATCAGCTGGAGGTGTTCAAGGGAATTATTGGGACATCCCGATAATAAGGAATTACAATATTCCAGTCCAGAGGTTACAAATGCATGGACTAGTTTATCAGCATCACTCTGAGACAAGATGTTCCTGATTTTTACAACATTATGTAGGTGACAGAAGGCCGTCCTTACAAACTTACTTGATGTGTATGTTGAACGACATATCCTGATCAAAAATAACTCCAAGATTCTTGACAGCAGACCTGGAGGCTAAGGCAATGTCATCTAGAGTAACTATCTGAAAAAAAAAAAAAAAAAAATAGAGTAACTATCTGGCTAGATAGTGTGTGTCTGAGGTGTTTAGAGCCTAATACAATAACAACAATAATACATTTTGTCCTCATTTAAATGAAAAAAAGTCAAGGGGGCAGTTACCTTTTCACTTAGGGCAAAGTGAGTCTGGACAGTATTTTTCATTCAAAAATAAAATCATCATCTAAAAACTGCATTCTGCGTTTTCTTGGGTTATCTTTGTCTTACATAAAAATTAGTTTGATGATCTTAAACTTTTAAGTGTGACAAATGTGCAAAAATAGAAGATTTCAATAGGTGAAAAAACACTTTTGGACAGCACTGAATGCTACATTTTGATACAGGCAAGTTCATGAAAAAGCCATTTTATTTTACATATTATTCAGTTTCTGCTGTCAGACAAACAAGTATGAAATAGTGATGAAACGCAGCTCAGTGGAACTGAGTCACTTCAGACCCATTTTCAAACTGCTGCTCTGCACCGCTCAAATCCTGATTTTTATGACCCTAACTGTATAATCTGACAAATTCAGTCACAAAACAAAAAGCTAAAGACAACAGCTGTGGAATGGACACTCAGAGAGAATGTTAGAAACCACAAAATGTCCAGTTCTCACACTCATTCACATCTGTGTCTGCTACCTGTTATTCAGCTGTGCTGGTTGTCTCTGTTGGTCATTGAATAGAGCAGAAGCAGAGAGAGTCTCCATCGTGAACTAAGTGTGGACAGTAGTGGCTCAGCACCATTAAAGCGACAGACGAAACAGTCACCAGTGGTACGGTAGAGCAGTTGGCTAGCACTGTTGAATCACAGCTAGAAGATCCTAGGTTTGAATCTCAGCCTGAGATCTTTCTGTGTGGAGTTTGCATGTTCTTCCTATGCCTGCGTGGGTTCTCATCGGGTTCCTCCCACAGTCCAAAGACATGCTGAGGTTAATTGTTGATTCTAAATTGTCCGTAGATGTGAATGTGATTGTTTGTCTCAATGTGTAGCCCTGTGATAGACTGTTACCTGTCCAGGGTGTTCACTACCTTCACCGTAAATCAGCTGGGATAGACTCCAGCCCTCCACAACCCTACAGAGGATAAATACAGATAATGTATAGAGATGTTGCGTGATTCCTGCAATGCCTCCATGTTAATATGTTCCTTTCAGATGAAATGGACATTGTGCACCTCACTGGTATAACTTGTGGTAATTATTAAATTTAAGTTGAAATAAAACAAATACTAGGATCTTCATTGGGGTGGCAGCAGTCACTTCACCTCCAACTCTTACGTCGTGTAAAGCTTATGTCATCCAAATATATATTTAGGAAGTTACTCCCTATCTTGGAAGACTTTGTGAGCAGAGCATTAACACTGCAGCCTGCACTTTGTACTTCATTGTTTAACCATTTGTTTAATTACCAACTGATTATGTGCCTTGTTCTTTTTGTCTCTTCATACCCACTCTATTTTTAAACTCTCCCTCCTTGCTGGCTGTAGACCATGCTGGTCCAGATGTGGTATCCCATCACAGTAGCCACCATATCCAGGGAGTTCAAGAAGATCCTGGCCAAACACCTGAAGGCTACCTCAGGGAGTCTGGAAGGCCTGGACCTGAAACTGCATGACTTTGGCTACAGAGGGGTGTCCTCACAGGAGGTACAAAGACTTTTTGTCCTTGCGCTTTCCTACTTCTGATGTTGTATTTTATGTACAGGTTACAACATTATTATTCAATGTGCAGTCTGCACTACAGGTAAAGTTTCAAAATCTCACACGTTTTAAAGAGGATGGGAAACTTTTAAAGCCCATCTCTGTAATCTGGTGTCATGATTGTTAATTCAGAGTTCAACTAAGGATGTTTAATATTTTGCTATCTTAGGTATTGGGGCATTATAAATGAAGACATATATGTTTATGCCCTCTAGATAGATGCCAGTGATGGCCATCTAACAGCAGCAATGAATCAGATAGCAATGTGGTAGAAAGCATCCTTTGGTTTAGGACTAGTGGTAACAACCTGAGAATATATTGTGCCCTGTCTTGAAGTTTTTGATTCTGGTTAGTTTTTCAGCATCTAATCAAGGTCAATGTAATTTGACTTTTTTGACAAGAATTTACAAAAAAAAGTCCTTAGATTTCTACAAAGTATGTCAGTTAATCTAAATAAAAAATGTAAACATTTACTGCACTTAGATGGTCTCTTTTTTTTTACTAATTGTGTGACTTGTAACCCAATTTCTTCAGCCTTTCAGTCAGTCACTTTAAGGAGGGTGAATGCTTAGGGAGTTGTTAATTTGACAGTTCATACTCATTTACATTGTTTTATAAGAATCCATTCTTACTTGAACATGAAATTGTAGGGTTTTTTGTAAATACTTGTTGAAAAAGCCTAATTTAATTAAATCAATTAAAGGGGAAAGCAATGGACATGAATACTTTTATAGGCACTGTAGCGCTCTATAATCCGATAGCCACATTATGGTGGATTGTGTAATGGTTTTTGTATTTTCAAATTAGAAACAAGATCCCTTTCAATCAATGTAAGAATTCTGCCACAGAAGTTCAACATGAATTTTGTAGGACACTGCAGTCTCATCAGATTCTTAGGTATTCATAATTCTGGATTGCCTCAGTTAGATCTCCATTTAGAGCATAGATAGATTTAAAAACAATAATGTTGCACTCCTGTGGAGATTAGAACACATTTTTGAATTGGAAAAGAGCTTGTAACCTGGGGCTAGCATCAATAGAAAAATGGAGGGGTTTCTACATAGTGCATATGGCAGTGTCATGCTGATGTTCTTGAACTATAGCATGATATAGTACTGTTATATGTAGTATTTTTTATTTCCATTAATCTCACTGAAGAAACAATTCAGGTCTAATAATCCTGCTGCAGATTTGTGGTTCCTGAATAATTTTAAACAGTCTATTTTAAATTTAATGGAAAGAAAGTCTTTAGAACAGCAAAGTGATCTCTCTGATTGATATTTCCATCTCTGTCTCCAGTCTGCAGCATTAGGTGGAGCAGCTCATCTGGTTAATTTCTGCAGTACAGACACAGTTGCTGGACTGCTGATGGCTCAACGATATTATGCCTGTCCAATGGCTGGCTTCTCCATTCCAGCAGCTGAGCACAGGTATCACTCACATGATGTACACTGCCTGTCCAAAAAAATAGTCACCACTTGTATATTACTAAGCAAATAGTTCAGAGCCTTCCATTGAGTAATTACTGCAGTGATGAATATGTTTCAGCTGACAACAACTTAACCCTATTTGGTACAGTGAGGAGCTTCTTATTTCTGAAACAACCATGTTGGAAGACACATCCTGTGGTCGTGGAAAGGATGTTGATCTGTCTCAGAAGGGTCAAATTATTGACCTGCATCAAGCAAAGAAAACAACTAATGTGATGAAATGACTAAAATCAGGTTAAGAACCGTCCAACGCATCATTAAAACCTGAAGGGTAGTGGAGAACCATCATCTTCCACGAACAGATGAGGTCGGAACAAACTCTTAGATAATTGTAAGAAATCAACAGTAGAATTCATGGCTATGTTTAATAGTAAAAGTATGAGCATTTCTACACGCACAATGCGAAAGGACCTCAAAGGACTGGAACTAAACAGCTGCAGCTCTAAGAAAACCACTGATCAGTGAGGCTAATCAGAAAAAAAGGCTTCAGTTTGCTAGGTAACCTAAAGATTGGACTCTGGAGCAATGAAAGAAGGTCATATGGTCTGATAGGTTCAGATTTACCCTGTTCCAAAGTGATGGGTGCATCAGATTAAGAAGAGCCTGTGGGGGTTAGGGTTATGATCTGGGGTTGGTCAGGTTCAGCAATGTTATGTTTCCAAAGGATGAGGTCAGCTGACTACCTGAAGATACTGAATGACCAGGTCTTTCCATCAGTAGAGTTTTTCTTCTCTGATGACACCAGCATATTCCAAGATGACAATGTCAGGATTCATGGGGCTCACATTGAGAATGAGTGGATCAGGGAGCATGAAACATCATTTTCACACAATGACTGGCCTCCACAGAGTCCAGGCCTCAGTCCCACTGAGAATCTTTGGGATGTTCTGTAGAAGACTTTGTGCAGCGGTCCGACTCTCCTGTCATCAATATAAGATCTTGGTAGAAAATTAATGCAACTCTGGACAAAAATAAATGCTGTGGCATTGCAGAAGCTTATCGGAACGATGCTGTGGCGAATGGGTGTCATTCTCAGAGCTAAAGGCGGTCCAATGAAATATTAGAGTATGCAACTTTTTTATAAACGGTAGTGTATAAATAAACTAAACCGTGTATCAATAAATGTAGTCTGTGTCAAAATCATAATTAGTTTAAAAAGGCTCTGCTGGCAAGTATTTGTGTATGTTGTCAGTCATCCAGGTCATGGTGATCTTATTTGCTTCAGTTGAAAGCAACAGGACGTGTTGAAGTCTTGAAGACATTTTGCCTCTGTTTAGGCTTCCAGTTGCACCTCGAGGTAGATGACCAATTCACTGCTTTACTTTAAAAGTTTACTGAAGTTCTGAGGAGGACTCTTGGATGAGAGGTGAAACGTCTTTAGGAATCAAAGTAGAAGTCTAGTTTCAGTTGCCTTTTACTGAAGTGCATACGATTATCCTGCCTGCAACTTACTATAGTATTTTGGCATTAAATATACAAATATATGTTGAGTTGAGAATTGTGAGGAAACTACCATAACTGGTTGCTTTTTTTTATTTTATTTTGAACCAGTATTGATATATACAGCACCACAAGACTGGTCACTACTTCTTTCTTCTGTTTTCCAGTACCATCATTTCATGGGGAAGGAACAGGGAGAAGGAGGCTTTTGAGAGAGTCCTAGACCAATTCTCCTCTGGGCCAGTGTCAGTGGTCAGTGACAGCTACGACATCTTTAATGCTTGTAAGCACATCTGGGGAGACAAGCTAAAGGAGCAAGTCATGGAGCGCAGCCAGGATTCCTGTCTGGTGATCCGTCCAGACTCTGGAGACCCAACAGAGACTCTTATTGAGGTAAATAGTATGACTAGATCAGTACAGCGATTTCTGCATTACATTTTTATCATAACTGTTGTGTTTTGTATGATTCGGATGTTGTTTACCTTTTTTTTCCAAAATGAAATTTACAGAAGTCTGTAAAATTTGAATGTTTTTCCGTATGGGAAACTCAAGACCTCCAGTTCTACTTTCTACAGTCCATCACTGCACTTGTTTGTAGCCATTCCTTTGATATCTTTCACTTTCAGAAACCCTTCAGAAAAAATTGAGTTTTTACCATGTTGACATGCCCATTTGGTGTTGTTTGTGTACTAAAAGACATATCATCAGTGAAATAAAAAGTCAACACCACTGCTGAGCATTTCCACATTTAAATTGTAGTGTACTGATGATAAAAAAAAAACACAGATCCAGTAAGCCAGACTTTAATACATAACAAAGCTTAGAAACCAATCCTGTCACATTGTGAAGAGGGAATTTCTGTATCATTCTTCTTCTTCAGAGTTGATTTCTTGTTTGTCTGTATGTCATTACTCCAATATTATAACTTGTCATTGTGTAATGTACAGTAGTTTTACAGTGTTTGAGCAGAGTGTGATCAGGGTGGAGCAGTATGGATTATTTTCAATTGATTACCAGGAGAAGGAGTTTGAATAATATTTTTTTGACTTTTTCACTAGTGATAAGTGTGCTGTGCACATGAAAAGCAGTCATAATAGCACAATGTATGCACTGCATTAGTTACTCAGACAAAAAAAAACTTCTTATAACTGTCCTTAGTTCCTCAGGCCCCGCTCTTCACATACAAATAAAATATCAAAATGTTCTAATTGAGGGCACAGCTCTCAGTTCTGCTATTCACTTTCATTGTCACAGAAACCCACAGAACATCAGCAATCTGGAAGCAGTGAAAACTAATGGAAATTTGTTTTTGCATTTTAAAAAAAACGGATTGTTTCTTATGTCGAGACTGAAGGACTTTTTAATCTTGTCCAGGTTTTTCCATGCTATAGTGAATTGTAGGCTCAACACCAAAGTGTAGTGCTTTAAGCTGCATGAACATAAAAAGGCACTATAGATATATCAAACCGAATATAAAAACAATGGTAAGAGAGTGATGTGCTGACAAAAATTCATAGACAATGAAATGGAAAGGTGACTTCATCTCAAATGGGAACATTAGCTGGCAGCAGAAGTGAGTCAACAATTCATGTTTGGACAAATGTTTGTGTGGTTGATGTGTGGTTGATGTGTGGCATGCTTAAATTCTACAAGATACCAGAGTTTCAGTGAACCCAAATTTGACCCTTGCAAGCTATATATATATATATCATAACTGCTGTTCTGTACAGTAGAAGCATGCACCTTTTTGTCAACAAAACACTATTTGAAAATGTGTGGTGATGTTAAAGCACCTGGTATTATAAGTTAAAGGTAGACAAAATTTGTAATTTTTTGTAATTTTTTTAATATAACCTATGCGGGCATGTTTGGTTTCTTCTTCAGGTACCAAAGACAAATGTAAATTACTTTTCTAGTCCTTCACAAGGGAATAGTTTGGCTATTTAGTGTATGACACCACATTAAAACTGACAGTGATGCGGGTGACTTCTGTCAGGGGTTCATCTTTCCCCTCAACCAAACTTTTTTCTGGACACAGGCGTAGTATTCAGGAATCCAGTTGTGCTTTGATGAAAATGCTCATTACAATAAACTGAGTTCCCACTTTTTTTGTTACAGACACATTTCATACGGTGGTTGCATGAAGAACAAATCCTAATAAACAGATGCTTGTCTTGAGCAGCTCCTTACTGTTGAATATATCTGCCATGGTCATCCCTCAGATTACAAATATACAATCTTAATGCTCAATGCAGCACCTTGTTGGGCGTTGCTTCAGCATTTAAACATATGTCCCATTACAAGACATGCAGATTGGACTAATTTTTTTTATCATTGTCCAGTTGTCAGTTACTTGGTCTTTGCTGAACGTTATGAAATGTAAATTAACTGAGGTTAACATGACTTATACCTACATGTATGAATCAAATTCCAAATAAAAAATGATTGCTATGTCACTTGTAGGTCATCAAGATTTTGGAGGAGTGTTTTGGCTGTTCTCTGAACTCTGTGGGATACAAGGTGCTGCCTTCTTACTTGCGAATCATCCAAGGAGATGGCATTGACCTCACCTCAGTAGATGAGGTAAGAAATGGTGTGGTTGCTGTACTGGTTTGATCTTGACTATTGAAATCTTATGTAGAAAATTATGTTTTTGTTTTCCTTCCAGGGGAGGGTTTAGTTTTCTTGTCCCAGTCCTTCGGTCATTTAGTTATTAGGCAGGCCATCACTGTGTTTGTTTCTGTCATTGTCTGACAGCCATTGCATTTTACAAACACGCATGAACACAGTACTGTCACTAACAGAGAGCAATAAGCTAAGCAGCTGCTCAAACACTGAATAAAACACAAGTCCAAATTCACTTTTTTTCACTTTTATGCTTCCAATCAAAATGTGCTGTCATGATTGTGTTTTTTTTTAATACCACTTCAAGCCCTCACAAAATCACACACTCAAACAGTATCAAGACTAATCAGTGTGAATGTCGGAACAACCTGTCCATTGGTTTAAAAACATTAGGCCTTGTTTTCAAAATGAAGTCTTACTGTCTTGCTGCCGCCACATTTATGCTTGTGCTGGGTTATAGTGCTGTGTTATACATGCATTGGATACAGTCTACCACATAGCACTGAGGATTATTACAAATCTTAAACCTCTTAGTTACCATTGCATGTTACATGCTTAAGCTAGGTGGGTTTCTTTGACCATCTGTAGACACTATCATTGGCATGCTATTATTTATAAAGTTATTCTTGGTCTGTTTTCTTTATTTATATATCTATATCAGTCATAAAAGTATGAGAAGCTGTAGTCTTAGATCCCAGGACTTATTCTTGCGGTTTGTTCCCAGAGCCTAACTGAAAAGGGCATCCCAGTACCCTGTCCCTTTTGTCCTGAATCGGAGAAATCTCAGACTCTGACTGTTGTCTGTGCTGATGCATTGAACAGCAGCTTGGAGAACTCAGCCTTTGAGGAGTCTCTGAGTGGTGTCCTAGAAGAAATTCCACATGGGAACTTCATAGATTAGCTGGTCTGTTTCTACTCTTGCATTGGCAGTGAAGGAGACACCAGGAGGGCAGTGTTTGGAATGAACACCTTGCCTTACCTGAACCATAGTGTTGTTTTCTTTTTGGACTTCCATGCATGCCATGGACTGGTCATACCAAACACTATGTTTGAACATAAGGTCTCTCTTATGTGTAATTTGTACCAGAGCACCTTAGGCCAAAGGTCAACAATTGACTTATTTATTATATTATAATAAATGTATTATTTATTGTTATTATGTCATCAGACTTGCAGCCATATGTCTCAGACGCTCTGGTAAAGAGAAGATTAGAGCTGTCAACTCATCACCACAGCCCAAGGCTGTGTTCAGCCAAGGGGGAACTGCTTGCATGGACTAGGGACATTGTTATGCAGTGGCAGGAATGGTTTGAGGAGCTCCTAAACCCAGCTAACACTTTCTCCTCTGATGAGGCAGAGTCTCAGGAGAAGCCTCACCCACATCTCTGCTAAGGGTCGCTGAGGTAGTTAGCAAGCTCCTCAGTGAGGAGCCACGTATAGATGGGCTTTCAATTCAGATGCTGGAGGACACTGCTGGGCTGTCATGGCCGGCGTGTGTCTTTGTTGTTGCATGGAGATCACAGACAGCAACACAGACAGTGGCAGACGAGGGTGGATAGTTTCTATTTTTAATACAGGGAACCGAAGGGTGTGCCCCAATATCAAGGTATCACACGGGTCAGCCTGCCTGGGAGCATTTATTCCAAGGTGCTGGAGAGGAGGCTCTGTTGTATTGTTAACCCTTATATCCCACAGATTCCATCCTGGCCATTTAACAGTGGAGTGGCTCTTTTTGTTAAGTTGCAGTTTCGGTCTCTAGTCTCAGAGTCCTTACGAGTTCGGCTTTTCTACAAAGTTCAGTGCAATGCTCCTACTGTATATTATTCTGTTTGTTACACTGTCACCGCTACAGCTATTACTGCACTGAGCTCTTACTCTAGGTTAAACAGGAATATGTATTACTCTGCTTCAAAATATAATAAAATCATTATGGTATATGTTTATGTGTTTTCAGCTTTCCTTTTTTATGTTTTGTGTAGATTCTCCAGAAGCTGAGTGATGAAGGCTGGAGTGCTGAGAACATGTTCTTTGGTTGTGGTAGTGCTTTGCTTCAGAAACTCAACAGAGATACACTCAGCTGTGCCTTCAAGTGCAGCTATGTAGAGACCAATGGCAAGGGGGTAAGTGCCAGGATTCTGGTTTAACTTAAATGTTGAACTCATTCAGGTTTGACCCTTTGAAATGCACATATATTTAAAGGTGCTTATTACGTTACAGTATTGAATTACATTGGTTAGACTGATATTTGAGACTGATCTCATAGACTCTTAAAGATCAACTAATCGTGACAAAGCACACAAAGTAAGAAAGTGTGAATCGTCCATAGAGGAAAGGAATTATCATTTAATGTTTTTACAGATTTTATTTTTTAGAAATTAGAGCAAAGTCACAAAATGTAGACAGCTTTGGTGTGACTGCTATTCGACATACAGTATGCCCCAGGAGCCCTACAGGGCACAAATAGCCTTGGATTCATCGTGTAGTTTATTTTCTCCTTTTGCTCAGTAATCATGTTGTACCATCTGAAATTAAGGCAAGAGTCTGGTTCATTCAAGCTGTCTTGCTGAAGAAAGAGTTTTCTGCCTGCATATAGTAGCGCAGGAGGTTAAGGTTAAAGTTACTTGATCAGCACAGCTATGATGTTCCTCATTTGAATAACGTATCATTGCAACAGTTCATGAATCTATCCTGTTACAGCTTCTAAGCTAAATACATGTGAGGCCAGTGAGTCTCCTAAATGCAGATGTAAAAGTTTTGTGAAAGATTGTAGTTTGAAGGATAATTTGAAATGATCAGAACAGGTTTATTTGTGGCAGGTAGGGCTTCCATAACATCAGAAGACTTACATATTATTTATAACCCAAAGGGCGCTCCACACACTTCCTTACTGTCACAGGATGTCGGAAATTCCATTGATAGAGCAGAGTAGATTCCTAGTTTCGGCCGAGGGAGAAGTAAGTGGATAAACTTGCTCTAGATTGAACCACATACAGAAATAGTGACTATTAGCAACATCTCAAGGACTATAAAGATAAAGCATGAATTTAGAGCAGGATTTTGTCTCCGCTGCTATCTGTTGTGGTAATTATTATTACCATTACAAGTGCAGTAAGGACCCACAGTAATATCCCAGGAATTGCCACGGGACTTCAGAAGCACTGTCTGGCTTTATATATGGATAATTTAAGTTTTTATCTCAAACATGTTAGAAAATCTATTCTGGCCTTGCTAGATCAAATTAAGATAAGATAAGCACATTTAAAACATCAGTCATGCTACTAAACCAAGCAGACAGTAAAAACCCAATTGCAGTATCCCTCAATTTAAGGTAGTCAATCTCTTTGGCTTATGTATTCAGATTGTACAAATGAAATGTCAAAGACAGGCTTTTCACTTGACTAGTTATATCTTCTTCCAGATGGATGTGTACAAGCAGCCGGTGACCGACCCATCCAAGGGGTCAAAGAGGGGCAGATTATCACTGAGGAGAAACTCCGATGGATTCTTGGAGACAATAGAGAGAGGAGCTGGCAAGCCAGAGGAGGTTAGTTGAGGCTTTTTGAACTCTCGCTGACATCAAATTCGGGTTACTGTACTGTATATTACTCGTTTGTTCTAAGTAGAGACTATGTTATTGAAATTAGTAAATTACAATAAAAAAATTATTGCTGATGTTTTCTCTAAATACACCTTTGTATTGCACTTCAGTGCACATGCACATAGTGTTGTCATGATACCAGAAAGTATCGATACTATAACTGAAACATTACCACAGAAAAAAACTATAACATCAGATAAAGTAAAGGAATAAGCCATGACGGAACATGGCAGTAAACGTGTCATTTTTAACAACTGAAAGAGAAAATAAGAAAATATTTTGACAATGTCAGTGTGCAGCAGTGTGAAATGAAGACACAGAACAACAGGAGGAAGGTACTGTGTAGAGATGTGACGTTCGTGAACCAGTCAGTCGTTTGAACGGCTCTAATGAGTGAACGATGAGAACCGTTTACAAGTTGTTAGTATGAGCAAATTGCCCACACTTTCTCCACATGTCACCTGTGTGCCCCATGAGTCTGAGTTGTCCACGCTGCCTTCACATAAGCGACTAATGATATCTCTGAGTCTGAGTTGTCCACAACAGCTCTGTTCATGTGAGCGCAGCTCTATATGCAACTAACTTAGAGGAGGAGAGTGAGCGCCATCCGAGTCCGACTGCCTGGAGACTGGAGAGCATTTACCGCTTCATCGGGGAGGAAGAGATATTAGAGACAAAAAAAATCTAAAAA
This sequence comes from Amphiprion ocellaris, assembly GCF_022539595.1. Classification (NCBI taxonomy): domain Eukaryota; kingdom Metazoa; phylum Chordata; class Actinopteri; family Pomacentridae; genus Amphiprion; species Amphiprion ocellaris. The sequence continues at coordinate 2,377,015 of NC_072770.1, read as the reverse complement.
TAATGAATAAGAATAACATATGTACACTCCCGTTGAAAAGTCTGGGGTCACTTAGAAATGTCCTTATTTTTGAAAGAAAAGCACTTTTTTCAGTGAAGATAACATTTAATTAATCAGAAATCCAGTCTAGACATTGTTAATGTGGTAAATGACTATTCTAGCTGGGAACAGCTGATTTTTAATGGAATATCTCCATAGGGGTACAGAGGAACATTTCCAGCAACCATCACTCCTGTGTTCTAATGCTACATTGTGTTAGCTAATGGTGTTGAAAGGCTCACTGATGATTAGAAAACCTTGTGCAGTTATGTTAGCACATGGATAAAAGTGGGAGTTTTCATGGAAAACATGAAATTGCCTGGGTGACCCCAAACTTTTGAACAGTGGTGTATATAAAAACTATAAATAAAACTCAGTAGAGTATTTATTGGTGGGATGTGTAAATCTGAATTATTCTGACCCATATCGTAACTGCTACCTGTCGAGCGTGTTTGTTTATTTGAGATCGAAGACAAACAACTTCTCTCAGTTAAAGTTGTTTATTCTCCAACAAGTAGCTTGATCAAGGACCATCACTGATTAGAGGACCAGAGTTAACAAAGGGTGTTAATCTGCAAGCATCTTCCCAGTAATGGATACAGAATACAGAATGCAGTGCATATTTGTGGAATGTGCAACAATCTCATTGGTCAAAAACTGATGGAGAAGTGCTGCGGTTTAGACTTGGCATTCTCTCGTTGGTTGTCAGCCTGGTACACCTCTCCCGCCAAGCGATCCTTCCAATCATCACTAACTCCTGACTTCCTGTAGGAAGAGGGGAGATCCTCCTTACAACTGTGACAGATTGATAGGTGTGCTTGTGTAGGTATATCATGTGCAGGAACTTATAATCTTGTCATGTGTCTGATGAACCTAAATGATTATGTTCTTATTTATGGAGGTGATGCACGTCTCTAGTTGTTCTCACTCCATGTTTATCCACATAATGTTCTTGAAACAAGTGCAGCCTTCAGTGAGAAGCACCAGGTCTCTGTGTGTGCACCAAGCGTGTCAGCAGTGTGTGTCTGGAATGTATGTATGTGCGTCAGATGTGTCTTGGGTGTAAGCTGGTGTGCATTTGCCCTCTGTTTGACACAGCTCTTCAACTTTGTTTTACCTCAATTCATATAGTGTGAGGTAATGTTCGTGACCCTCTTACCCATCCTCAGGCCAGTACAACTCTGATATAATGCGTACAATGTAATGTGTGTGTCTGTGTTAAATGCATAATGGTTAATATCAAAGTATATCAGTGTGCTCAATCAAAGGGAAGTGAGTTGCATGTGTATTAATAAGGAATTAATAATACAGGGATAACATAATGATCTGTTAGTGATTAAGTGATTAATCAGTAGTGAAGAGATAACATAACAATTAGTAATTAATCAGTGGTGGAGGGATAATGTAATGATTAGTATCAAATCACAAATAAATGATTTCATTCAGTTTAGTAGTTAAAATTATAAATCCCAACATACCACTGATTGTTGCATTGATGAAAACCAGTTACCCCTGGTTGACTTCTAAAAAATAAATGAATTTAGCAATGAACCAGTGTTCTGAACGGCTCTTTGAAAGGAACAGTTCCTCAAAATCCGGTTCCCTTCAAAGAGCCGCAAATCCCATCTCTAGTGCTGTGCCACAGTGTGTTCATATGTTTTCATTTTCAACTAAAACCAGAGGAACTCTTCAGTAAGATCAGCTCTTAACACATTCTTGTGTCTCCACCTTCAGTTGTCACACTGATGCTTAAAAAAAGGTTCAATCCTTGAGAAGATAAGTGCAGCAGAACTCGTGCACATTTTAATCTCCTATTTTCACTGTTGGTGCAAGAATTTGATTGTTTATTTATCATTAGTGTTTTTGAACTGCAGAGCGTGAATGCCGTATTTTAAGCAACTTGCAGTAATGTCAACACTAATGTTATCAGTGTGAAGGTTGCATTTGCATATAGAAATGGTTTCTACATTGGTAAGTTAGCTAAAAAGTAATAAAAAATAAACCACATTTTTTTTGACTTGTCAAGAGCATGAATTGAATGTTATCTGTCATATTTGCTAAGCAGTCTCTCTCTGAACAAATTGCCATTTCTGCTGGCAGAAGTTGGATGTGTTGCCTTTCTAGCTCTGCAAAAGCAAAACATCTTTTACAGACAGGCTTTGTATTATCTGTGATCTTGTCCCGACTGTTTGCTGTAAACCAAATAATGCCATATTTTGCTTTGTGCATCTATTTTGTGGACAACTTTTTGGGAAACTGGCCTTTCATATTGTCCCAACGATAGATGTAGTGTGTTGTTGAGAAAAGAAAACAGTGATTGGTCCACCTGATATGTCTGCAGAGTGGAAGCAGAGTGCTGCACTCACCACTCTCCCACTGAAAAGTGTTGTTTTCAGCAGCAGGGTATCCCGATGCTTTTCTACCCATGCCTCACTACTGGCAGAGCAACTGTGTGTGTCCTGCTTGTAGTTCAGTCATGAAATCCATGAGCATCATAGAGCATCTCTTATGCCTCTCTAACAGTGCTGTCAGTCACACTGGACACAGCAACCAGATAAAAAGTTGTTCTGTTCATCTTATTAATATTGAGCTCTGAAGCTAACAGATATAGGCCATACTGCCCTCTGTCTCCATAACTTCTGTTTCTGTAACTGTTAGCGCTGCAGTTTTGTCCTTTTGAGACTAGACTGGAATTTTTAATGTTCATAACCTTCTGCATGCAACAATGCAGCTATAGAAACTGCAGTGACTGACTGACAAGAAGAATTTACATCAACTCAGGCACTTTTATGCTGATTGAAATTATAAATGTTGATTTTTGGGGTCTTGGAAGCAGCCTGCTCGAAAGCTTAGTGGTCAAAGTGGTTTATCCAAACAAAATACAGATAATCGATGTGTGTAGTATCATTTGTGTCAGGCAAAAATATTCACCAAAACACATTTGACAAGGTTTTCCTCCCAATGTTTGCGTGTACAGAAAGCAAAAATTCAAAGTTGACACCTAGTTGGAGCTAATAGCTGCTTTTATTGTTTAAAAGATTTCTAACATTTCAACATAATTGCCATTCATTCTATTTCTTGTAATGCAGGAGTAAATAACTGTGTTGAGCCTGCGCATATCAATGGTGCTCTAATCTATTCGCTCAGTTCACTGGTCCTTCATCCTGCTCCCTGCTGTTCCATCTTTTCTCTTTCTTGTTCAGAGCCATGTTCACCTGTTGCTTTAGGTTGTAGAGATTTTATCAGATCATTTTTATTCAAATATTCCTTTCCTTGGAGGCTGTAATGCATAAAAGAAATGAAGAGCCCCCTAAAAGAAGATTATTTAACCCATTTACAGTTGAAGTTGACAAAGTTTTTCAACCACTTTTTAAGCATTTAGTATTAATTTTTCAAAATGTTTTTGCTCTCAGCTTGACAGTTAAACCTTGGAAATGGTCAAACTTGCAGAGGGCCTCTAACATTTCTGTAACTCAAAGCACAGCGTTTAAGTATGACAAGCAGCTGCTCCAGGCTCACTGATGTTTCAGTCCTAATCATCCCCAGCAGACTGCACAAATAAGTCTGTCATATCTTGGCAAACTTTACAACAATGGCTAGCATGGCCTTTTACTTGTGTTAGAACCTTGTACTTGTTAGATACGTGTTGTAGTGGCATCTGCTAACGGCCAGTCTGTGTCCCTCCTTACAGAACTCTCTACATTAGAGGAAGCACTAGGGCGTTGTGTGCTTTATCTTCAAAGCTGCTCACTCTGTTTTAGCATGTTTCTTTCACATTGGGAGTTTAATTGTTTCTCCATTACATAAGAACTGACAACAGACAGATTTTAACTAGTGGGAAAGCCCATGTTTCCCTGGCTTTTAGTCCCTTGGATGGGTGGAGCTGCAGTGATGCTGGGTGCTGCAGTACCTATAATGCAACCATACATCTTTCATTAGACTCTTTCTGTCCAATGAAGGCTCATATTTCCATTTTGCAAAGCTCCTCTAGTACTACTGTATGCATAGTACAACTGCCATCAAGAGTACAAAATTTAACAATATGCAAAAGCCAAGGAGAATAAGGATGTATGTTTCAGTCTAAATAAACAATGTTCTGTGCTTGTATGTTTAAATTAGGCACATTTTGCATTTGCTTGGTGCTCAGTGAGTACTGTTGTCATCAGACTCCCTCCTCCTGTATCTCATGTGTGTCTCATGATTTATCTTTGCAACCTTCAGGACCTGCTGGTGACTGTGTTTGAGAACGGCAGCCTGGTGCAGGACTACTCCCTGGAGGAGATCAGGAAAAATGCTCGGCTGCAGGACGAGGAGCTCAACCCCATCCTGCACAATCATGAACAGGAGCTGCTACACAATCACATCTTCAATGGGATTCACTAGAAGCACAAAGCTTATCACTTCCATAGGAGGCTGTGGTTGTGTTGGAATGAAGGCTGCAGTGTTTTAGAAAGGAATCCATCACAGTATGAAATAAACATGCTGGAGGGGAGTGAGAGGCTGTTTCTCCCCACCAAGCACAAACATCACACCACCACCACAGCCATAATCCAAGCAGCCCAGTGATAATACTTCAGGTAGATCAGTCTCTTTCACTCAGGCACAAATGCTGAGACAGCACACTGGTGTTGCAGGACAGCTGCTGTCTTCTCCTGTGTCCTCACAGCTGCACTGTCCCATCATCCACCACCCCAACTGAAGCTCAGGATCACAGATGATATTTACGTAGATTTTATTCTTCTTCCCTGTCTGGGTTTGTAGACACTCTTTATGAGTTTGGAATTGTTTCCAACACTAGAACCAAAATAATTAAAGTATAAGACGTGTCTTCCTTGAACAGACTCATAGTTCAGATCCAGATCTAAAAAACACACTTCAGATTTAAGATTTAAAAAGGAAACACAAACCGTGCACATGTACTGACATCATCACAACACTAAAGAGTGCTACAAAATAAATAAAGCACATAATGCTGCATGGCCATATTCTGAACAAAAGAACAAAAAGCAGTCATCCCGGTTCTGGCCAGCAAGGTAGCAGGCGTTTGATATTTAATAAACAAATAGTCATAGGAATACGTCGTGTAAAATCTAGAAATGAACCAACAACTTGTGAAATAACTGGAAGCAATGATTGAAACTCATTTCATTAATATGAAGTACGTCCCTCCATCATTCATTTCAGAATGCTTGATGAAGTGCAGGGTAATAGAGGAGTTTGTTTTTAACTCGTTATGCATGTTTTTACTTCATCAGGGCACTTTCTATGACGGTGATGCTGTCAGTAGTCACCCACCTGCTACCTCAGCAGCTGCTACCACACTTAGCCACTTTGCTCTTGTCTAAAGTCTTTCCCAAATTGTTGTTTCATTTCTGTGTTTTGCACAATTTCCTCTTGTGACTATTCATTCATTCATTCATTCAGTAAGTACATCCCTGTGCAATATCACTTAAATGTCCTTGTCAGCATGGAGGATACCACAAGTATCTGGTCAGCTGTTCTGTCATTCTTCAGAGATTTATCTTCAGCTGCTATTTGCCGGAGGGGTTGGGTTGCTCTACTGTTCCCTCTGAAATGGTCAAAAGTGCTCCATTTCATTAAAGTCTGACACCATACTTGTCATAGTTTTCACTTTTTTTTCTTTATTAGAAGCTGCTGCCACTGTGCTTTGGAATTTGTCATTCTGGAATATTACTCTACTGCCAAGCTTCTGCCAACTGGGAGTCATCTTGTCAGCCTTTTTTATTTTTATTTTTTAGTTCATTCATGGTACCTGTATATGTCATATATTATCACTGGAACTATACATTCATTGTGGAACTCCTGGCCGGGTTCTCGTCTAACAGCTGGACCCGTTTTTAGCCAAACAAATCTTGGTCTCGTCTGACTATCATCTGATCGTCTGCTCCCTGTATTAATCTGACTTCTCTTCATATTTTTAGCCAAGTTTCACCTTGCAGTTTTGTCCCAAAGTGTAAACAAAGGTTTCCTTGGAAGTTATCAATAGCATTTGATGTTATTTACCGTCCTTTTCCTGTCAGAGCAGTTACAGAAACTCCCAGTATCCATTAAGTACTCCTGTGCCAAATGTGAAGCATCTGTTCATCTGTTTTTCAGAGCTACATTGTGAAAATAGTACACTGTCCGTCTCTGTGGCTCTTCTTAGTCGTACTACAGTTTGTTTTACACCACCTAATTATTACTGCGACTGTGTTTTGACTGATTTTTACTTTAGTTCTCTGTTACTCTTTTCCATTGTTTTGAAGTCTCCAAATCTGATTTTTACATTATCCTTCTGCACTTCTTTTCCACCTGGAGCCATGATGCAGGTGGCAGATAGAAGCTCTGATGTTCACAGCTCATTTTCTAACATACATGGTCTGTGGTCATACAGTTCAGCTGATTGGAAATCACAGGTGTTTGTCATTTGGTTTCAGTGATCACAGGTTTTCTTGTGTGTATTCATTTTCTTGAATTTCTACTTGGGGAGTCTGCATTTTCAGTATATTCTTTTTAAAGAATTTGTTTTCAGTTGTTCAGAAGAGAAGATCAGTAGTGACGTTGCACAGTTGTGTGCTCACTTCTGATGTATACTACAGCCACTTGTTCATTTCTTTGATTGTAAACACTTGAACACTCCTTTTCAGGACTTCTGATCAATTCTGCTGTATCTCAGGTGTGAGTTTGATTTCACTGTTTTGCATTTTTATGTTGCATTTCCATTTCAACACATAAACTGCAACATTTCATAATTTATTCTCTTTTGGTAAGATATATCAGGGTACCAGTATTGATTAGGGATTGTGATAACCATAACTAATGGGCTGACTTGACAAATTTGCTAACCTGATATGCTCAAGTGAATGGCCTCAGCTGTGACCCATAGAGACATAAAGGTATCTGCAGGTAGTTACTGACACCACATGATGTGTTGTAGCTGCTACTTTGCTTTTAATGGCCTTTTGACACACAACGTATGCCTCTGTCAAATGTGCTGTAAGACTTCTGTAAAACTCTTTATTATCTTTTATGTGATGATGACAGAATTGTGATATGGAGATGTGATGGCTTTCAGTTCTCACATCTAAATAAATCAAGTAGAACTTAACTACAGCCTGTCATGGATCACTAAAGTTTGCATTTTATTACATTTTAGGATTTTATTCCTGTAAATCACGTAACAAATATTTGAATGAATTTGGTGAATCATAGTTTCATCATGTGATTGGTCATATTTTAGTGGTTAAAAGGCAATTTGCCTCTGATGCTTCAGACCAAAAGAGCAGAATCTCTCAACTCAAACAGAGTTTCATTTGAACAGTGCTTGATTTTTACTGTTGTGTTCTATTTTTTCATTTTTGTTTCATGTTCTTTGTGTCCTTTGCAGTCTGGCAGTATTGATTTTTGACAAATGACTCATTTTGTTGGGGCAGATAAACCCTGGAAGATAGACTGGTGGTTAAACTGCCTTCACTTACAGTAATGGAGGCTTGTTATTGTACGTTGCATATGCATTGGAAATGGCTTCATGAAATGGCATTATGTAGTAAAATACACTGAATGATGTCATGTGCTATTAGCAATTATTAAGTAATGTATAATCTGTCTGATCTTTTAGTACGGTAATGTAGACCTACAGAATGTTGGTAAAATCTGTTCAAAGTTTGATTTGACTTCTGAACAGTCTGATGTCCACCATGCCACCAATTATTTCATGATGAACTTTCATCTCAACTCTTTTTGTGCCACCTCCACCTATCTTGTTTAATCTATTTAGAATTATCTTCTTTGCCACAATGCTTTTCAGCAACTTCTGCAAAATGGGCATTATTACTTTGGCATTAGTAGCTTTTCAGACCCTTATAAATTCCAAATGTAAAGTGTGTTTAGAGGATTCAGCCTGCTTTGGAGCCTGTAAATCTATCATCAGCTGTCTTAACCAACATAATATCAGGGGGCAGGTAGCAGTAGAGAAAATGTTAACTAATGGCTTTGTGTATCACATGAGCCACTAAGAAGTATGGGAAATGTTTGAGTAAAGGCAAATGCAGCTGATTGGCTGCTTAACTTCAGTCAGTTAGACAGATGTGACACATGGAAGCTCCAGATAGCCATGCTTGTGGTTTGAAACTCTTGTGTCCAGGATGGAGTTTACCTTCTGAGAATAGACTTGATCCTTTGCAGTGCTCATATACATTAACTACATATGAACTGGTTCACTTGAAGTGTTGTTTTTTTCAGTCCATTTTCGTGCCTTTTTATTTTCTGTTAACATGGTTGTCTTTTCTTATACTGAGGAACATATTCTGCAGTAATTAGTTGAGTTTCAGACTGCAGGTCAGAGCTGTTTGTTGGCTGCTTTATACACATTAGTGATGAAGTAGTGATACAGGAACACACAACTGCCTCCTCTGTACCAGTGCCAGCACTAATAATGTATGTAATTATGTTGTAAATGTACTTTAGGAAATGGTTTGCGTTTAACTGATATGTATCTTTGTAATCCTCTGTCTCTCATTTTATTTGTGTTTTAAAAGCTGACTTTTTATAGGATTAAAAAAAATCATAAACTTTTTCATAGTCGGGTGTTATTTCCTCTACTTGACTGAAAACAAAGCTTTAAACGTTAGGAGAGAGAGATGCAACGTTATCCCACTCAGTGACCACAGCATCAGCCTCACAGGTAGGTGTTTAAGATGTGACGTTTGTGAACCAGTCAGTCGTTTGAACGGCTTTTTTAAGTGAACAGTAGTACTGGTGCTACACTGCAGCCGCCTGTCAGTGTCTACTGTAGCCAGCATGTGAGGCATTTAGAGACCATCAGGAAAATGTAGTATTTAGCAGGTGTTCAGGAAATGTTGAGCCTGTGCCCCGTTCATGACTGATACTAGAAGAGGACTGGTGACAGAAATATCCCTCCATCATCTATACACCGTTTAATCCTCATCAGGGTCATGGGGGGCTGGAGTCTATCCCAGCTGACTGAGGGTGAAGGTTCACCTGGACAGGTAACCGTCTATCACAGGTTCACCTGGACAGGTAGCAGTCTGTCACAGGACTACACATAGAGAAAACCACCCATGCATGCACAGGGAGAGCATGCAAACTCCATGCAGAAAGATCCCAGGAAGGCCAGGAGAAGAACCAGGGATCTTCTAGCTGTAAGGCGACAGTGCTAACCACCAAGCCCCACTGT